>NC_051162.1:50989832-51024125 GCF_013339745.2 Dermacentor silvarum
ACCGTTTCAAACGCGCCTTATCGTGGTCATCGAGTCTCTCTCTGTCGTCTACGTACGCCGCAGCACACCTGCTTACTTAATCAGCTCATGTTTACTACAATTCATATTGCTACCAAAGCCGCTCACCTTACTTTGTATTCTTGCTGTGTTGCTATCGCATTCATTGCTTCGCCCTTAGGGCGGAACTGGACTGTTTTTTTTTCCCTTCATGGCTTTGGGTAATGCTTATGTATTGTCTACTTCAAGCCGGTAAGTTGACATTTGTCGTATTGTGCTGTTCGGCGCAGAGAGCTTTTTGTGTTCTTCACTTCGCGCATGATGTTCTTGGATTGCTTCACATTATGTATATAAGTAACAGCAATTTGGAATGCTGCGCAGCACGTTTGCGAGAAAATCGTTTCTTGGCGCGAGAAAGTGAGTCGGCACACGCTGGTATACGTAGTCTGAATTCAATGCACGTGTGTGCAATTGTGTGAAATAATGCAGTTATGCTTAGTATCGTTATTCGTGGAGATTGCTTGAAGCCTTTGTTACGAGCGCAATTAAAGAGAACTTGCGAATTGAGAAGAATGTTTGTAAGCTGTGGCTACGACGTATTCTGAATAAACACTCCTGCCTCAGTAGCGCAGAAGGTTTTTTTTTTTTTTTTAGCTGAGACAATTGCACGTGACGCTTTTCGCGAAAGGGCGATCTGAAGTGCGTAGGGGAAATTTTGTGCGAAGGCGGGAGAGAAGGCATAACCAAATACTTTTTTTTTGTCAGGTCATGCCGACCATAGTGAAGTACTACGGGAATTACTGCTGTGTTCCGAGGTGCAGTAACAACGGCAGGACAGGGAGAGAGCGTGGTTGGCTGACAACTGCAGTGAGCAGCCTTCATTCCTTGTTTGCTATGCAGCCCGAAACTACAACTTAATAAGAATGGTTAGGCTTCAAAGGACGAGCTTTGTTTTCCTCTTTAATGCTAATGCCATCTTCTGCAGTTTTACTGTTCTGTGGGGTTTTTCATAATATCACCTGTTTATTCCTTTTTTGAAATTTATTCTCAACATGTGGCAGCTGTATTGGCATGTCTCTCATTGTGAAGTGTACCCATATTTTTGTGCTTGCGTTCATCTAACGTTGCGGGAAAAAAAAGTGTACATTTGCTTACTGAGAATGACTGAAAAATAAAGTTTCGTCTCTTCCAACACTTGTCATGTTTATTTAAGGTGCCTGCATAAACACACAGTGGCATCGTGTGCTTGCTGCTCTGGCGGTACAGCTTACACGAAGCTACTCGATGCATTCAAGCAACGCGTTAAAAAAATCGAAATATAGCCTCCACTCGCACGAGCACTCGCACGGAAGCGGTCTTGGAGGCCGTGTAATTTTTCTAATCACCAGAAATAATGGTGGTGTCATCCGCATATAATATGCACTGTCAAGAAGATAGACACTGGGGGAGATCATTAATGAAGATTAAGAAGATAATCGGTCCCAAAATAGAGCCTTGAGGAACGCCACATTTTATAGTAATTTGGTCGGAGTTCTTCTTTCTGGGGTTTTACGTGCCAAAACCAGTTCTGATTATGAGGAACGCCGTAGTGGAGGGCTCCGGATTAATTTTGACCTCCTGGGGTTCTTTAAGGTGCACTACAACGCAACCACACGGGCGTTTTTGCATTTCGCCTCCATCGAAATGCGGCCGCCGGGGCCGGGATTCGATCCCGCGACCTCGTGCGCAGCAGCAACACACGTCGCTCAGTCAGCCTGAGCTGACTGAGCGACCCCGGCGGGTTGGGTCGGAGTGAGCACCATTAATAGAAATGCGTTGTTTCCTATTGTTCAGAAAACTCCATAAAAAGGTTTAAGGCTGCTCTAGTTATGCCATAACGCTCCAGTTTTATAAGAAGTATGTTGTGGTCAACAGAGTCAAAAGCCCTTGTAAAATCAACGAAAATAGTTTCAGCATAGATTCCATTATGAGTACATCTTTTAATTGTGTCAGTGAAGTTAGCAACAGCTATATTAGTAGAAAGCCCCTAACGAAAACCAAACTGAGAATCAGAGAGAATATAAAACTTTGTGAGATGTTTACTAAGCCGGATTTCAATTACTTTTTCTAAAACCTTGTCTACAAAAGGAAGCACGGAAATTGGCCTGTAATTTTCGACAAGCTTACAGTCCCCTTTTTTAAAGACAGGCAATACCTTTGCTTCCTTGAACTGTTGCGGAAACACTCCAGTCTTAAATACCAAGTTAAACATGTGAGAGAGCACAGGAGCGATTAAAGGACTGATTAATGTTAGGACATCACCATTAATGTTATCTAAACCCGGGCAGTGGCGCGCAGATTGGTAATAACCGATTGCACTTCTTCAGGAAATGTAGGATATAAAAAAAGAATGAGGATAACGGGGAATAGTGCAGGAGTAAGGAGAGGAAGAGGTATCAAAGCAGGCAGACGAGAAATGTTCAGAAAAAGCGTTTGCAATCCATGAAGCATCATTAATACATAAGCCACCCTGAACAACCGAAGTCACTTGCTTATGAGGTTTCACTTTGTTAAAAAAAACTGATTGAACAGTTTCCATTTTCCTTTTGAATCGTTTCCACAGTCCTGCAGCTGCTGACTGTAATAGTGCCGCTTGGCTGCTTTGAGAAGAGTGGCTAATACAGCCGAATACTTTTCATAGCGTGATTTTAATTTGCGGTTGAATGGCTGTCGTTTTTTTTATAGGTTACCCTTCTTCCGTAAAGAAGAAAGAAGAGATTGAGTGATCCAAGGGGCGCGTGGAGCACGATATCGACTTTTGGATGATGTAGTTGTTGTGCATCTCTGTATCGCATCAGTAATGACGGAATAAAATTCAGACAGAGCAGCCTCGGGATCTGTGAAGTTAAGAAAATGTGACCACTCAGTCATCGAAATACGAACAAATTCATCGCTAACAAAAGACGTGCGAAGGTGAGGCAGATGGACGGGCGCTACAGATTTAGTAAGGTAAAAAAAAACACTGTTAGGTGATCGCTAATATCGCAATCGAGTGCACCAGAATAGATATATTCATCAAAATTTGAGAGTATGTTGTCAAGTAGCGAAATCGAGTCGTTAACACAACGAGTAGGCACATTTATCAGAGATTGTAAGCCAAAACTAGAGAAACAGCTGATGTAATCAATACACACACGGTTTGAAGTGTCGAGTAGATTAATATTAATATCGCCCATTACAAATACGTTCTTGTTCTCGAATGTTAACTTATTAAGTACCACAGCAAGAGCGTTACAAAAATCAGCGGCGTCAGAAGACGGGGAACGATAAATGGAGGCAAACACGGATTTCTTATTATTAATAGTGCTGACCGGCTCAAGCTCAATCCAAACAGATTCGCATTTCGCAACAGTGATTTCAATGTCAGTGCGCCTGGTGTATGGCAGTTGTTTAGATATGAAGATTGCAGAGCCTCCATGGGCATCACTGGTACGGTTGGCGAATTCACAGTGGTAGTCACGGAAACTATATAAATTCCGATCATCCGAGAAAAGCCACGTCTCAGAAAAACATAAAACAGAAAAGTGATGCTTAAGGCGATGAAGAAGTGTGTGAATATGATCAAAATGTTTTAAGGCTGCGCGCATTAAAGTGAATGGCGGAAAAACTGTCATGTTCAGGTAAAGCATTAGCAAGTTCACTCGGTGAAAGAACTTCCATGGTCAATATGGTAATTACTATCTCAGCCTTATATTAGCTTTAACACGTCAAATATTTTTAGATCAGCTTCGGAACTGATGCGAAAGACGCGGCTTGTCATTGTTTTCCTAGCCTTGATGACACAGTTGTCTGTCCAGACGAACATCCATTCCCTCTGATTCTTTAGTGAGCGCGCCTTGGAAAGCAGCTTTTTGTTCTCAGGTGTTAGGTGGTCATTAATGAAAATGGCATTTTCACCAGAACCTGAGAACCCAAGAGAAGAAGCTGTAATCCGAGCCTTGCGTGCCATAGAAACAGAAGCATCTCGCTTTGGCCTTGAACAAAATCGAACAATGATGTTCTTTTGGCTTGCTACCGGAGTAGGGACTTTATGAACAGTGTCAAAATCAGTTACAGACACAGGACAACCAGCTTTCACACCCAGGAGTTCGACAATTTTTGAGCAGTCCTCACCCTGAGACACTGGGACACCCCTGATCTCAACGTTTTTCAAGCGTGAGTATTGCTCAAGGTGAGAAACATTAAGTGAGAGTCGATCATTGCTTTCAGCAAGGTTCTTGTTCTTAGCGGCCGGGCCTGAGTTTTCGGCTTTCAGAGCCTCAAGTTCACTATTCATGAAATCCATAGAATTCCTAATATTAGCAAGTTCTTGCTGTAGTTTCTTAGCTTGAGAAGGACTGCAGGTGGTCGTCGCACATGTAACCGAATCAAGCTTCTCCGAAAGCTCGAGCAATTTATTTTCAACAGAGAGATTAAACTCGTCGAACTCCCTGGATAGCGCAGCAATCGTAGGAGCCATGAACGAGCGATCTGAGAGCGACGGCCCAGTAGGGTTAAGGAAAAAAATTGAGATAAGTTACCTGTAGTAGGAAAATACACAGGTCAGGAGCCACTCCGAAAGGGCCGCAGCGTCAGATCGCTCGCTCGTATATGGTCGCTGCCGAGATGTTGCCGGGCTTTTTAAGCGTTCGGCCAGGAACTGTGGTGACACCAAGCGTCGAAGATAGGCTGCAAGGTCCACTGACGTTAGTGAGATGTGCGCAGATGTGGCACCCCAGGATGACTTCCGCGCAGGCCCGTTAGTGAAGTTGCAATTCACTGCTGCAGATAGCAACAGCAGAGTCGGTAGGTAGCAGCCAGCTTTACGAACGGTGTTCCTGTAGTAGGAAAATACACAGGTCAGGAGCCACTCCGAATGGGCCGCAGCGTCAGATCGCTCGCTCGTATATGGTCGCTGCCGAGATGTTGCCGGGCTTTTTAAGCGTTCGGCCAGGAACTGCGGTGACACCAAGCGTCGAAGATAGGCTGCAAGGTCCACTGACGATAGTGAGGTGTGCGCAGATGTGGCACCCCAGGATGACTTCCGCGCAGGCCCGTTGAGTGAAGTTGCAATTCACTGCTGCAGATAGCAACAGCAGAGTCGGTAGGTAGCAGCCAGCTTCACGAACGGTGTTCCTGTAGCAGGAAAATACACAGGCAAGGAGCCACTCCGAAAGGGCCGCAGCGTCAGATCGCTCGCTCGACCAGCAAGCCCTACATATTTATGTAGTGCTGGTCTCTTGGGCTCTCGATGTATTTTTGCGGTCATGATGCACTTCGACACGACACTCCGTTGCTATTGAACCCAGGCAATGTGGGAAATGTTGTATAAGCAGTCTGCGCTGCATTTCAAGCAATTTAGGCTTCAGGGTACGGCACCGAGCGTTGTGACGCAGTTAGCGTTAAATAGCTTGGCCGTTGTGGCGAGTTAGTTTGTCGTGTACTGAATCTTACTAGAACATGTTTGTGGTGCTTTCTATGGGCCCCAATATTATTGTAACTTAGTTCGGTACTCATTGGGGTACTTTTTGGGACGCTGACCCCACAGCTAGAGCGTTTTGACGACGTTAGCGACAAACATTTCGTCCTTGTGGCACAGTTCTGCGTGTACTGAATCTTACTAGGACATGTTTGTGATGCTTTATATGAGCCCCAACATTATTGCAGCTTACCTCGGTACTTTTTGGGCACTTTTAGGGCATGCTGGCCACACAGGGCGTTGGGACGCAGTTAGCGAGAAGCAGGCCGGTCACTGTGGAGCTGTTTAATGTTGGTTAGTTTCGCGTTGACTGAATTTTACGGGGCCAAGTTTGTGACGCTCTTTATGCACCCCCCCCCCCACCCCAACAAATACCTTCTTTCGGTACTCACGCTTGTCGAAAACGCGACGAGCGATTGCCAAAAGGGATAACACGGGAGTGTGTTGAATGCACCGTCAGAACGCGCAAAAGATAACGCTGAGGAGCTCAAAAGCAAGGAACTTGTAACTCGAAAATCCCGTGTTCTGAACGACTGAAAACAGGTTTTGAATCCACGGATTTGTCTTGAGTGCGTGTAGAAGGCATTCTGCGCTCGTCTAGTAGCCTGGCTGGGAGCCTGGGTTGTGACCACCACTGCGTACGTGGCGTACTATAGCGTCGGCTGACTCCAAGTTAGGTCGAAAACGTGCAGTTGCCCGTGCATTCGTGCTCTTAAAGAGCAGGAAATAAGGCCCGGGAATGGGGGAATGCTTAGAAATCAGATGTTTTCGGCATATTTTACGCATGGTTTTGTTTGGGATGAGTCGGGTGTTTTCTACGCCATGTTTATAAAAGCGAATTGCCTCTTTTGTAATGTCGCACATTCACCACTTTCGCACGTTTCGCCTCTACATGTAGTTTTCTTATAAGGTCTAAATAGCAAAATGACACATGTTTGTAATTTACTTTTTTTTTCAGTTGATGCCATCCGGTGGAGCACCGTACGGAAACTACTGCTGCTTATCTGGTGCCCCAACATTGGATGAACGCACAAAAAGCCCGTAATTACGAGATTTTTGTGCGTTCATTATATAAATGCTCGTTAACGAGCATTTATATAGAGTAAAATAAACATTTCCGCATTTCACAAGGCGTTTTGCGTCTACATTATGAAACTGCATGTTGTACAGAGGACAGATTCGGTGGAGGCTTGTAAAGATCACTCGCAATCACGTTTGTTTTACTAAATTAAAGAGAACATCAGCACCAAGACATCGCGCGGTTGAGCTGTAGAAGCAAAAACAAATGCTGAGACAATCGGCGCAGCCGGCGTAACGCGTAACAGCAAGCGTTCAAAACGCGCGGAAGTGTGGTTCAGGTGTTCACATCAGCCGCTTGGCGCGCTAGAGTCAATTCGGCTGCTGGGCTCTATGGGAGCAACGTGCGGAGTAATGGGAGACACTGCTGGTCAGTGACCGCTGCGAGGACAAAAATGGTCTCGTGCAGCGAGCACGCAAGGCAGCTGAGGCCGTTTTAGCCCTGGACAAAGGGCCATACCCCTGCTAAACCCAGTCAAGAGTATCGGAGAAGACTGCTGGGACTCGGGTAGCGTTTGGGCCGGTGATCCTTCAGCCAGAGGGATGAGTATTGTCTGTGAGTAAACCGAGAGAAAAAGGGTTTATTCTACATACTTACAGTGGCTCCAAATATAGAAGCCCACTCCATGGGGAGCACTTTGAAAGTCTCAGCGCACTACATGTCTTAGCACATATCAGAACACGTCAGGACACACCACTGCACTCAAGGTGTCTCCTTATAAAACATTCGTCTTCCCTAGTTGACCCGACTAGGGGATCAGATGACCTTGATGTGGCCAATCAGAGGACCCGTATTGTTCGCTGAACTCCGCCTCTAATGTTGCACCTTCGAAGCAAGGACGAGGACAATCTGGAAACAGGGGATTCACACTCCTTCTACGAAAGTCGTCTCCTTGGTTTCTATCTCAGTGACGTTCGTCTTGCCAGGGTCGGGAGAGTGACCTTCGCGCTGGCCCCCGCTTCCACGAAGGGTGGCGTTTGTGGTCGCTTCGTGAGCTTCTTCGTCATCGCGTCCCCGCCGTCGTCGCGCCGCGTCGCCAGGTATAGGCGGCCGCTGATGAAGGTGGTGGCATCGGGGGAGACATACAAACGATGCGCACTGCCGATTTGGGGTGCTTTTTTACCCGTCAACGTCGGTGTCGGGCACTGTCGCCGTCTGGGCGACGCTGGTGAAAGGGCCTGCCTCGATGGGGAACAATCAAAGAATGCGCCCGGCCGATTAGGGACGCAACAAGACCCTGATGGACTACCACACAAGACCCTGTAGATAGAGATCAATAATTGTTTTTGATGATGTTGATGGGCTCTATGGGAATGTCCGATCTTGTTCATTTTTTTCTGTGTCGTGCAGCTTACGAAGTCAAACGTTGCCGTGTCTCCAACATCGACGGGATGCACACAAAGCACAACAGCACAATTACGAAACCGCCTAACAACGGCAAAAGAGCGCTGACGGAAGCTGCATAGTGCTCGCGCGAACGGAAACCGCCGGATCTCCAATGTCGTTGATGGGCGGCGGCTGCGCATGGCGCGGCTGAGCACGGCCGCACGGGCCCTGCATTGAAATCGATCTGCCATGGGCACAGACTCTTGGTGGGCCGAGTGCCGATAGCTTCGTGTTCACTGTGTTCTCGCCGCTTAGTTCGCGTCGAAGCGAAATGCAGCGCGAAGGTCAATTCACTCGCTGCTGCTGCCGCTTTTACTCACGCCAGCGTTCTGACAGCGAGTGTCCGCGGTCATCGAGTGAGAAGTGTTTACGTCTGCCTTTGCGAGCATGATACCGTGCTTGTTAATTTAGTTGGTAAAAGAATGTCTACAAGCTAGATTATACGGCCGATAAAACTACTATACTTTCTCCGCATACCTGTCTAAAAATTTGCAGTCGTAATCAATGCTTCGCCTTTAGGGCGAAACTTCGACTTTTTGTGGTCCCAACCGCAGTGCCGGAATTTCAGACGAAATTGTTTGATTTTCATTTGTATGAGACTGCAGCTAGTACAAAGTGCGAACCGGGAAATCCACACTCTATCACTAGGAGCACCCTACACGGTGACCCTTTGCGCATCTTCTTATCAATTAATCAACCACAGAAAAAGTCCATTTACCGAAGATCACTCCGCCACGTGCCGGCAGCTGCTTGGGACGAGGTGTATCATGTGATGATAACCGACAGGCAAGGCTACGGTTATCATCACAAGGTTCACGGTCGTCAGAAGGATTTTGCTACCGTCACGTCGCCACTATCGAGTGCGGCTTTGTATCAACGCACATTTTACTGCATCCTGCATGCGTTGCTGGAGTGCACACCGTGGGTTACTACGTCTCTCCATGACTCCAGTTATTTGAATAAATATATAACGAAATCATTTTCCCCTGCTGTTGACATCGTTATAAGGTTTTATTGTATATCGCCTCTTCACCCTGTTATGAATAACCTATGTTCAAATTCAAAACTTACGTGTGAAGAGTCTGTTTCTATCTCCCGGCCGTTTCATCTCGACGATGTACGCGTCTGTGAAGTTGCGCACCCGGCCGTCCTCGTACATTTTCTCCACTTTCGATATTCCCGATCTATGGAAAAAGTACAAATAACAGTGTTTGAGTAACTGTTTCTCTGTAGCCCTCGCACTTGGCTATGGTTACATTTAATGCGAAAGCATTGTTTGCCCCATTACGCGAAAATCCGCCGGCGTAGTCAGCGCGACCAAAAGACAGTAAAAATACGAAACAAAATACTCGGATTGACGTCAAATTTCTGAGGGAGGTTCCTACAAAGAAAATAAGTTATTGACTTTGAAAGAAAATTTAGTATATTTCGGTCTCGGTGGGACTCAAACTCGGGCTTCCGGAGTGCGAGACGAGCGCGTTTCCCCGATGCCACTGGGGCCCCGCGGTTCTCGTTGACTAAAGATGTGCCTAATCCGTGCGTCCGTGCGTCACGTGTGCGTCATTGCACACGTGATCGCGCAGCCAATGGGGAGGAGGTAGCGCCACGTCATGAGTGTATAAAATGAGTGCATCAAATAAAAAAGTTGTCGCAGTTTCACCTGAAAGGCGAAGCATCAATTGCGATAGCAAATTTGTAGAGAGCTATACGGAGTAATGATAGTAGCTTTATCAACTGTATAAACTTGGACATGCAGCAGCACCGGCAACACGCAGTACTGTTGTCGACGCCGTCGGCGTTCTGCCCGCGTTCGCGCAAAATACGTGCGGCGTTGGTGACTGTTGCCGGAGCCTCTGATATAAATAGGCACTTGGTGCCGCGGCTAAACGTCGCCTCCCTTCCCTCCGTCCCCCCCCTCCCCCACGGCCTTTCGCGCGTCGGAAGAAGGCGCGTTTGCTCTACATATATGGTGATTGTAAAGGAGGAAAGAGACGCCTACTTCTGCAGTCATTAAGGGAGCACGGCGCAGAACGCGCGTTTGTTCTCCGCCGTGCGTTGACGCCCCGTGAAAGCGCGCGTCCCTCGCACCCTTTCACTCGCACATACAGCGTTCGGCGCGCGGCGACGATTTCATCTCCATTGACGTCATACGGAACCTCACGGCGACGGCGACGACGACGCCAACGGCAGAAATCTGCTTTGGAGTGTCCATATAATTGCTATCGCAATAAAAGCATTAAGGTCCAATTGACAGGCTCTGAGCGGTGCTTCGAGTTATGAACTCCACGCGGACAAGCCAGCGTGTTCAGACGCTTGGCACGTTTTGATTTGGCCTGAAGAGGTGCCGCTTTATTCAATCATATGTACGCTCCAAGCGCATTTCTTCCGTTCACATGGCGCGATTGGGGCGATAAAAATTGTTCTGTCGCGCACGTCGCAGAGCGATTTTCGCTGGCAACTTTCACATGCGTCTTTGACCGCGCCATTTCCGTCGCAGCGACGCCCAAGGTTGCTCCCTGCTCACGAAGTATCCATGCCTGCATCGTTAAATAAAAACGACATGAAAACTAGTCATCAATATTACAATTTCATATTATTTTTTGAAGATAGAATAGTACACACTTTTTCAGCCTTTAAAAGCGTTGATACTTTGCTCCGCTGAGCTTCCAACATGCGGTAAAATAGGAAAGCACCTATTTCGACGGCGCTTGCTGTTACGTCACGTTGCTCGGCCCAGATCGCGCCGATCGCTGCGACTCAGCGATGGAATTACCAACATGTTGGAATCCCGTCGTGGAGAGCCCGCGACGTCGCGGCGGTCGCTGTGCGACGGAATTCGCTGTGTAGCTGTGTGAAAATCGCGCCATGTGAAACGGCCTTTTCTCAGCGTTCGCACGCACCGGCGTGTCATGCGCAAGCTTCACGGCGGCGCCGCTGGATGCTCCGAATTTTCTTAGGAAAGCGCGATTGAGGAGTGCAGCTGCTGTACACGCCGCATACATAACTCGTTTCGACGGTGACAATACGTTGCGTCGCTATGCTGATAAAGAGCTAACACATTACCGTCGACAATTATCGTTAGGCGGGTTCTGCGGAATTTTTTTCGTTCCCATTTATCGCGCGATATTTCTATTTCGCTGCGTGCAGTCCTGTTTGTGCGTTTCACTTCATTTCTTAGTTGGAACGGATTTTGTAGGAGCATTCGAGTATTATGTTGTAACTTCGACAGAAACGCACTACTGATTACAGAATAAATTATGTGCAGTGTGACACCCGCTGCAGTCTTAAATCTAGCTTCCATATTGTGTGCTACGAAATGGTCTGGCCGATGATTTGTGCCGCCATGCCAAAAATACATGTATGTCGAAAGTTGGTTGCGTTGTGGCGGCCGCATATTTGTTGATAATTTACAGTAAAATACATATATTTACGGAGACCCATTGGATAAGTCGGGAGTACTAACTCGCTGAAGATATTCCTGTTGATGAAGACTTGTTTCAGCTTCCCGTATGTTCCCAGCATGAAGTAGCAGATGAATCTGCGTAGCCATGGCAATAAGTTGACGGCCGTCACCTGGATGGAGAGCACCAAGATAGCGTCCACCAGTTCGTCGATGTGGGCACGCTTGGGGTGCTTGTGTCCGAACCGCGTGGCCGTCAACAGCTCGGTCATTATGTTTGAGACGCTGGTGGTGAGCAGGTCGGGAGGAACAACGGGCGTCCCTTCGCGAGCTTTCAGCTCGTGCAGGAGGTACGACAGCTCCTTCTGCGGTAAGAGAAACAGAAGCATGGACTGTTGTCCTGGCAGTACGCATTCACTTTTGCATCTTCTTTCCTAATTTAAATATTGCAATCTACGGCAGTTTACATGTAAGTAAAGAATTTCAGTCACAGTTACAAGATTTGCGCATTGGCGTAGTGTCGAATTCAACACCCCTGAAATTTTTTGACGACCCGTCCCCCTTCCACCTTTTCCCACGGAACATGAAGTTTGAGGAGGGGGGCTCCGAAAGGTCACATGGATGAAAGGGCACGCTTGAATGTGAAACCAAGGTGAGGGCTAGTGGTGGTCCGAAGGGCGGGGGTGTTGTCATGGGCATCCTTGTTGTTAAAGCATTCTTGTACAGGGAGTGCTAGGGTAGTTTATACTTGCGCGGTGTACAACTTCCATTATATATATATATATATATATATATATATATATATATATATATATATATATTGTCACGAGAAGGGCTGCTACTGTCGGTCGGACGAAGATGACGGTGATGAAGGGGCCAGAGGCGCGCGACAGCCTTGCATCCGTCGCCGCTGCTTGTGGCTGTTATGTACTTTGTATATAGTAATAATTGCTATAAACGCTTTTCCAGTATATATATATATATATATAGAGAGAGAGAGAGAGAGAGAGAGAGAGAGAGAGAGAGAGTGAGAGAGAGAGGTGAAGGAGGGGGAGGAGTAGATCACTGCACGGGCCGATTTTTGCAGCCCGGGCCCGGCCCGGGCCCGTTTTTACATTGGGCTGCCCGCCCAAGCCCGAACAAAACTTTTATGGCGAGACCCGGGCCCGGCCAGCGCCCGGAAACAATCTACGTTACCCGCTCGGTGCGGCCCGGCCTGGCCCGCCACCCCTTTACCATAGGCCCGAACCCGGCTCGAAAACAACCCGAACCTGGCTCGAGACCGAAAAAGACATGTTTTTTCAGAATCGAGACGCGCGAGGATAACTCGCTGCACGTTGCATGCACACCACCAAAAAGTCCGAGCCCAGCCCGGGCTCGCGTCAATAAGCACATGCCATGCCCGAGCCCGGCCCGAGCCCGTGAAACAACTGCCCTATCCGGCCCGGCCCGGCCCCCAGGCCCGGGCTTATGGGTAAGCCCGAGCGCGTGAAGTGCTCTAGGGAAGAGTGCTGGTTGTTGGGGAAGAACCTCCCCCCCCCCCCCCAAGTTAATTTCTGGCTACGCCACTGGATTGGCTGCTATAACGTCTGCGGTGAGACAAAGCAGGCTGACTAAAAAGAGATGGTACATAGAAACCATAGAAGACACAACACATTGTCGGTGTCACAAGAGGAATTCGTTTTCTTCCCCTTTTTTGCAAATTATACACGTAGAACACCCTGAGTGTAATGTGAAAGAATTCCACACGACGAGTGTAAAAGCTCGCGAGATCAACACAGCGGAAGCCTTTTTTTTGTGCCACTGCACTATCAGTAGATGACCTGTATGAGTACCAGTCTTCACCAAGCCTTTCTCAGGCTTTTAGCCCACGAACACATCACTATGATGTCCATGTTAAATATGATTCGAATTCTAAATACTATTTACTGCAATGTTACCACTTGAGGCATTGCTTACCTATTGGTAAATCTTTGTAGTTAGTCGTTTGCTAGGCAATCTGCTCGCCTTTCGCGGTTGAATGCCAAAGTAGCAATTGTCTGGAGGTCGTAGGTACTCCATTATCACATTAATTAAGTTGGCGAAAAATAGCCATCTCGATGAGATACTTGTGCATTTTTAAAATATTGTTACGGAGAGAATACATATACAATGGATATATTTACAAGGTAAGGCGCACAACGCTACAGCAATCGTTCAGGAGAGCGCGTGCACACCAGAAAGCCACGCCGTCATCGTCGTCATCGTCCAAGCACCGACCACAGGATCGCCGCTCGTGACAATATTGACAGCTCGCTTTCTTGGAATGAGTACAAGAATATCCTCATTCCGATAGTATTGGCGAGGTCTGCTTTTCGTACGTTCTCATTATATAACTTGTATACCCCAGGACCAAGTAGCCGAAAAAAATCTAAGTTTACTGCGGTAGGGCGTAAGTTGGTGTTCCATCTTGTCAAAGAGCGAAAAAACGAGAAGACGACAAAGAAAAAAAAAAAAGGCCAGACGAAGACACGCGCTGACTTTCGACTATAGAACACATATATATATACTATGGCCACATGTGTGCTCTCATAATGACCCAGATATGTTGAGATGATGCATCACAATCGCAAGTAAGCCTTTAATAGCGTTGTCATTTAAGGAGCTATCTTGGAATGTGCGGGAAGTGATGCGCCCACTTAGAACTTGGCAACGTTTTGTATTCTTGCGAATGTGGTGCATCATCTCAATATTTCTGGGTCCTTATGAGAGCACACATGGGCTCATTGTATATATTCGTGTTCTTTAAAAAAAACTACGTCCCACCTTTTTTTCTATTCTTTGTGTCGTTTTTCGCTGTTTAACAAGGCGTTTATTAATGTCTTATACGGGAACTTCAACCAAGATCAGTTAGTTGAGCTAGCAGAACGTGGTTATAATTCGGATGCTTTGGAACAGGTCAGGCGCCAATAACACGTAGAAATCAGTGCGAAATTATTTGCACATCATGGCCAAGTCAACTGTTCGTCGGATGAAATGTTGAAAGCATTTCATTTAATAACTTTCGCTCTTCTGCTGGCGGACAATAACATTTTTGGCATGCTATTATCAGTCACTTAGAAAAGCGACCGTTATTTAAAAAAAAAAGATCCTGTGACCTTGGCCGAATACATTTGTTTGCACAAGGCCACGCTTCTTCAAGCCTACTGGAGTACACGACTGCATTGACTTTGTGAATAAAGGTTACTTTTCCTTCGGGTGAGTGCACATATGTACTCTCTCTTTTCTTATACACATTTACGCATTTTGTGCTCCTAAGCGTACATTGCAGCCAAGGGCATGAACACGTGGTTAGCGTCTTTGCATTGTCTTCGTCTTCATTGCGCCTCTCTCCCAGAAAATTCAGAGGTGCGCATACTGGGTCTTGCACATCTCTGAACGATTTTCGCGACCTGTTGGGTAAAGGAGCGCTGAGGATGCTTGAGGTAAGCATTACTTTCACAGACGTATACGCGTTATTCGAAGCCTAGCATCAAACGCAAATTGACTTCGCACTGACATAACACAACGGCTAAAAGTTAACTATTTAACTGTTATGGCTCTTGTGCCGCTTTGGACGAACAGCAAGAAAGGCAAAGCAATCTGCAAAAACTGCGCAAAAGGGATATTTGGAATGCCCCTTGACAACAAAAGGGGCATTAGTATCTTGACATTAGTAGTGAAGACTGCTAAAATTAAAACTTCTGAATGAGGTGTGGTCAGCAAGCGAAATACCAGGGTGGTGTTGAGACATCAAACCTTTGACGTCTACGCTAAACCATGTCAAAGCATTTTTCAGAGCTCATCGGCTGCGGTAAGTTTTTGCACATCTATTGCACAAGATGATCCTTTACATAGTAAAGTGGATCAGGAATACGGAACAGTGCCGCTTACAAGTTATAAATCTGCGCCTGTGTGTCGCGAACAATGATTTAACAATAACGCAATTCCAGAGTGCTAGACTGTATCTGTAACCTGTATCCGAGCCTCCATTGCCGGCGTGCCAGCTCCAAGCTGCTTGAACGTCCTCAGGAAGAAGCGTCGTTGTTCTTTCCACACGGGTCCGTTGAGCGTAATCAGGCCTGCAGAAAAAAATGCCCCAAATTATAAATTATAACTTATCAAACAAGCAAACGGTCTATTGAGTACGCTGTATTGTAGGGATCTCCAGAAAATTTCGCAGTTTCGGCTGAAAGGCGAAGCATCGATAGCGAAAGCAAGTTAGTGGACAGCTATACGAAGTAAAGATAGTAGTTTTATCGGCCGTATAAACTTGTAAACATAGGCATACTAACAAAATTAACAAGCATGGTGTCACGCGCGCACAAGCAAACATGAACACACCTCACTCGATGACCGCGGAAACTCGCTGTCAAAACGCTGGAGTGAGGAAGCGCGGCTGCAACAGCGAGCGAATTTACCTTTGTGTGGCCTCTCGCATCAACGCGAACCCGCGAAAACACAGCGAGCGGCGGACTCTGTCCCCGTCGCAGATGGCTTTCAAGATACTGCTGCACGGGCGCGCGCGCACGGCCGCCCGGGGCTGCCTGAAGAAAGATCCCCCACCCCCCGCATTTGGCTGCGCTCCCCCAACTGGAACCTTGCGCGCGACGGAAGATGGCGCATTTCCTCCCCGCTTTCCTCTCTTGCGTGCGCGAGTGCAAAGGCTGTCGCAGTAATAAATCACCTTATTTCATTGATTAGTCATCCGTCATCACACTCCAATGTCAGTCAAGGCTACAATAAGGCTAGAATAAAACAATTAAAATGACCTAGTGTGATCACGAAATGCCCTGTTAATGAAAAGCGCACACACATTCCCGTTAGCCTCCCTGCCCTGCGCATCTCATTTATCTCTCTATTGCGGTGTATACATGCTCGATGTGCCAATATTTCCGTATTACTAATTAGGTATGCTTCGGCAGCTACGCATTATTCTAGAACGAGTCCAAACCGTACCAGCAGGAAATGTTCAGCAGCCAGGCTTTTTTATTATTTCATCTAGTAACCCGTATTTAGATCACAGAGTATACTATTTTTTTACCTTTACGCCGAGTAGAAGCACGTTACGTGTTCAGATCGATAGGTTTGTGACTTGCTGACTTTGATGAAAGCATCGCACTGCCCTCACGGCAAAACGACCCTGATGTTTGTATTTTGGTTCTATGGCACTTTCAATTTTTCAAAATGCGAGATTGTTCTGTAATCATGTAATAAGGAAGCCAGATGCATTGTGAACGTCGACCACTTTCGAGAAATTGGAATTCGGCATGATGAAATATTTAGCGTTGTTTGAGTTCATGGCCACGCATTTGTTAGCGATATTTTAACATGCGCGTTTGGATTGTAAGGTTAACGAACTTTCACTTGAATATAACTGTTTTGTTATGTTGAGTAGCTTTCCCATTTTTTTCTCACTCATGGAGAAAGTTATGGGAGGCAGAATGCCAGTGTTAATCATCAGCATTATCAGTGTTAATCAACATTGTGGCAAGCTGTCTGTTTGTTGAGTCCTGTGCTTCACGTAGTTATCCGCTTTGTTAGCGTAGGCCTTACATATATGATACGACCGAACTATCCACCGTGTGTATTGTTCCGCGAGGCAGTGGTGGCGCCGATAGGGACCGTGCATTGACAGTATACACTTCAACGCAACTGTCTTTTTTATTGCGATAGCAATTATATGGACACTTCAACCGGATTTCTGCCGTCGCCGTCGCCGTGAGGTTCCCTATAGATAAAATCTTCGCCGCGCGCCGTATGCCCGAGCGGAAGCGTGCGGGGACGCGCGCTATCACGGAGAGCGAACGCACTCAATGACCCACGCGCAAGCAAGGAAGCGGGAAGCCAGCGCCGGAGGGAGCGCGGGGGGGGGGGGGGGCACTTCTACTCTGCGAACAACCGCGCTCGTCACTCGCTCACCCGCACCGTCTCTTATCTCCACATGGCTCTGACCTTTATGCGCCCTGCATTCGCCGCTCAGTTTCCGTTGAAGCGATAGACCGCACGTACCTTCGCCCGCTGCGGCGTATATGCGCTTGCTGGCAGCGTTTTGACAGTCGTTGTCTGCAGTCATTCAGTGTGATCTATTCATGTTTGTTTGCGCGCGCTCACACCACAGTTAGTAATAGTCGGGGCACATTTTCCAACGCACGCTACACATGCAATGCTGCCCGGATCGGCACTGCAGCGCTACAGGTGTGTTCCTTCGCACGCGCTGCCCACGGGCAGCGCTTCTCATCAACACCACCGTTTCACACGCGCCTTCTTATGGTCATCGAGTCTCTCTTCATGTCGGTCTACTTACGCCGCAGCACACCTGCTTACTTAATCAGCTCATGTTTACTACAATTCATATTGCTACCAAAGCCGCTCACCTTACTTCGTATGACATTGCTGTGTTGCTTCGCCATTAGGGCGAAACTGTGACATTTTTTTGCCATAGCGAGACTCTGATGAAGCTTAATGTGGTGTGGACATAGTAGGGATGTGGTGGGGGTGCTGGTGGTGGATCGAGGTTGGATTCAACCTTCTGAACGGGGCCGGAAATCGCTTCGGCTAAGTGTCTCTTGCAATGTCACTGGTGTATGTTACCTCACGTTCAGCAAACCAGTGTCTCTTAAAAATGCAAGAATGCGTGAAGCTTTCTTGCGGGCTATAAGGAGCCCTTCTGGAAACACGAGTTGCTGCAGGCACGCATATGGCAGGTCTGGCTTCTACAGGTTCTGGAGAAGACAAGCGCAATATGCTTAGGTCAATCAATTTAATGCTGTCTGTAACAAATGTAGCTTTAGATAAAAAGATAAAAAAACACAAAACGACCTTTTCACCTCCGTATATAGTTTGGGCATGGCCGCAAAAGTCCAGCCTCGTTGCATTAAACACAAAGTAAAGAACTGGTACGTCCCCACCTAAATAATCATGCAGGCAAATGGCAGATCCTATTCTGATCCTCATTTCGTGACTTCAATATTCCTTGGCACATTGTCTTGCGGCAGTTAAGCGGGAGACACACGGTCCGATTCCGTGTCCGATCCGGCGTCCGACGCGCCGGAACGGCAGCCGGAACCGCGGCGTTTTGCCGTGCCGAAGCGCCGGATCGGATGCCCGCGCGACAAACATATTTTCACCGTCCGACGCGTCCGACAACCGCCCCGTCGTTTGGCCGCAGCCAATGACAGCGCGCCTGGCATGTGACGTTCTCTGACGTTCTCTGACGTTCCCTCCAGAGAGGCGGCGCCGGCGGGCCGGTTTCTCGCCGCCTCTTTTTTTTTTTTTTATCATGCCGGCTGCAACAGCATCGCTACAATTCGATTCTGACACGAACTACTAACCAGTTCGGTAGAAGTATTTCGAACCTGTGCCTGTTATGCAAAGCAGCGCCTAGTACTGGCACTCAGCTACTTGCGAGATCGGTCGGGAGCCGCGATGTGACAGCATTTCGCAGGTAGACAGCACACGCCGACTGTCTGAACGAGGCTACTCGCTTAGCTTGCACGCTGGCCCTTCGCATCGACGGCGTCGAGTAATCCAAGTGTATTTACTTACGGGTAACCTACGTGTACAGTGTTAATCGTGTTGGCTAAAATAAGCGCACTTCCACGACTCGGACTGGATCGGCAAGAGCCGTCGGCCGTGGCATCCGCCGAGCTAGGCCTACCGGCCCTATCGCTGGCTGTCGGCAGAGCCGTCATAGTGAACAGACCGCTGCGAAGTGCTTTGCCGCTCGCCATCGCCGAGCTAGCCTACGGCCCTATCGAGGCTGTCGAAGAGCCGTCAGTAGTGACCAGACCGTCGAAGGCTTGCCGCTCGCAAGACGTAATTTTAGTGACAGTGTTCGCGTAAACGAGCGTATTGCCACAAGTTTCTTTTGTATTTCTCGACGAGGTCTGAAGTCTTCCGATCGTACAAGCTGGGGCACAAGATCTAAGCTGAGCTTAGGCGCCGCTCGCTCGTTAGGATGGTACGTCCCGTGTGCCCCGAATCGTCGTATTGCCGCATGTCGGAGAATGCGGCGCCGCACGTCGGATCGGACTCGGAATCTACCGTGTGTCTCTGACTTAGAGTGTAGTGTGGCAAAGCATGATCTTCGTCCTTTCTAAGGAGCGAGGAGAGAAGGACGGAGAGAAAGAGAAGGCAGGGATGCTAACCAGAAATGCGTGTGGTTGGCTACCCTACTCTGGGAGACGGGAAAGAGGGAATAAAAAGATGAGATAGAGAGAGGAGGGGGGGGGGAAAGGACACGGTGAGCTCGCGCACGCACGTGGAGGGCCTGATCAATTCAAAAGCGTTCACATAGGCCAGTCGCCCTCAAGAACGACAACAGTGCCCTCACAGCTTTGTGAGCCGACGAGCGATAGGGACGGTCTTCAAGGAGCACCTGCACGGACAACGGTCGATCGTCAAGTCGTCGCAATGTGTTCGATAATGTTTGTCTTTCCGACTGAAATCGATCGCAGTGACACAATAAATGTTCTATGTTCTCTTCGCTGCCGCAGCCGTCGCGCTTAGCACTTTCGGCCGTTCCAATCAAAGCACAGTACGCCTTCGTGAAAGCCACTCCCAACCACAGCCGGTATAGAAGCGATGCCTCACGTCGGTTAATCCCGGGTGGAGGTCGGAGTTTGAGCGAAGGGTTCAGTTCGTGTAGCCTCGTGCGCCTTATATTTGGGTGTACGTTCCACTCTGTTAAAGAGAGCTTGCGTGCTATGTGACAAAGCTGCCTTCCAGCGTCTGTCCCGGAAAGAGGAATGGGAACGCTGTGTTATTCTTGATGTGACTGTCGGGCAGCTTTGTCTGCGAGATCGTTTCCACTGATCCCACAATGGCCAGGTAGCCACTGGAAAATAATTTCGTGGCCTTTCTGTTTGACGTCATGGTGAAGTTTGACAATTTCGTACGTTAGTTGTTCGTGAGCTCCACGTCGGAGAACTGCCTGCATACTTTGTAAAGCCGGTCTCGAGTCGGGAAACGCGGCCCATGTACCAGGAATCTCTGCGTCTATAAATTGAAGTGCACTGCGCAGAGCCGTGAGCTCTGCAGCCGTGGACGCCATGACATGTGACGTCTTGAATAGCATTGTTACTCCTCTCGTCGGTACAAACACAGCACCGCCAGAACTGGTCGATGTAGTCGATCCGTTCATATAGACGTGCACGTGACTGCTGTATCTCTCGTACAACAGGAGTAAGCAACAGCAATCCCAAAAGAAGAGCGGGTCTAGCGTTGTCGAGTTTGTTGTCGATATTGTTACGGTGAGATGCGTTCATTAATGAGAATGATGAATGTGAGAGGCCTAGGGACCGATGAGATCATAGTCCTCACTCACTTCGTCTTTCTTTACTTCTAAGCGCCCTCCCCCCCCCCCCCCCCCCCCGTATCGTAGCAATGCCCCCTTTGCAGACGTGCCCACCGGGCGAGTCAGTTGGAGTTCCGGTGGTGAAAGCATTTACGACGGGCGACATGGACGTCGTTGGTCTTGCTTGAGCGGCGGCCAGTAGACAAGAGTCGACATATCACGTACGTGACATCGCTGAGACGGGCCATAACGACAAAGGGGACGGTGTAATGGTCCAAGGACGTTTGGTATAGGACGCGCTTCCGAAGTGGCTTCCACAGTCACACCAAATCGCCTTTCTCGCACGATACGTGCTGATGATGCTCGTCATAACGGGTTTTCGAGCATTCTTGAGAAGCAAAAGTACGAAGGCGGGCGATGCGCCGGGCCTCTTCTGCTCATCAAAGTGTTTCGGCCAGAGAAGTTTCGGCGGTTTCGGAGAACGGAAGGATAGAATCGAGAGCTGTACGATGTTGGCGGAGGTATAGGAGATAAAATGGGCTGTATCCGGTGGTCTCATGTTTTGCGGTATTGTAGACGAAGGTTATGAAAGGCAACATAGTGTCCCAAGTTTTGTGAGCTGAATCAACATACATCGCAAGCATGTTGATGATAGTTCTGTTGGTCCGTTCAGTTAAACCGTTAGTCTGTGGGTGGTACGGGGTGGCGTGATGAAAATGAGACGTAGAAAGACGGAGGAGCTCTTCAACCGCATCGGCAACAAATTGCCTGCCACGATCACTGATAATAACACGAGGGGATCCATGGGGTAAAATGACGAATGAGAGCATGAAGTGTGAAACTTCAGGGGCCGTTGCTGCACGAATCGCCGGACTTTCTGCAAAGCGTGTCAGGTGATCGACGCATACTATAATCCACCGGTTGGCGGTCGTTGATCGCGGCAGAGGGTCGAGCAGGTCAACACCAACTACCTCAAACGATGAAGCAGGGGGCGTGATGAGATGCATAAGTTCTGGAGGGCCGCTAGTTGGACGCTTGTGGCGTTGACACAGTTCACAGCTCGCAACGTGCGTGGTGCAAAGTGACAGTTAAATTCGTAGCTATATATAGGGGTGTACAGTTGTTTTTTAATTCGTTTTCTTTAATAAAGCATTCATTGGCTTACAAGAAAGATGTGTTGTTATTTTTGTGGATAACAAATTTGGTCTCGCTAGTTGGCGTATAACTGCCCCAGAACAAAATGTTAAGCAAGTAAAAGCAGTGAGAAAACGTGCCAAGCTGCTGTATGGGAAAAGTAAATTGCGTGAAAGGTTTAGGCGGCCCGAAGAAACACACACTTAAAAGCACATCATCTGCGCTTCGTCGTATGCGTTTCGTCCTATCGTGCAGTTTACCCTTCTTTCAGTATGAACCAACTAGCCCGATATATGTTATTGCTGTAGGTGGATACCGCTTTCGCATGGTATCACCAATTCGGACTGTAGGGAGAACGCCAGCGAGCGTGAAACACGCGCAAGCTGCCCGTCCGCACGAGCTCAAGGCTGCGGTGGGGCGTCTGCATTGGAGCACGATGGAACGGCGTGGCCACCTGGCGGCTGCCCAAGGAGTGGCGACAGCGGCGGTAAGCGCACGGGCGGAGAGTTTTACAACTGAAGCTAGTCTAGTAACGTTGGTTCGCTGGAATAGAGCTCATGACGAATTCACTCACAAAATAATTCAACTCTAATGCGAACACAGGACAAGAGACCAGCGGGCAGCGTTCGCAGCGTGTCTCAACCAGAGCAGCTCAGGCAATCTCTAGTTCGCGCTTCCCGGATGACTGGCGATGTGGCTGCAGCGCTGGGCATTCGTCTTCACTACAATCACCCCCCATCGGAAAAGGAGCCATCCTGGCGACTCATGGTGAACATAGAATCATGGGGTCGTAATACGGCTTCAGGCGTTGTACGTGGATGGTTTCACGACCACGACAGCGTTGGTCCGTAGGTGGCGTCACAGGCTCGACAATATAGTTCAGAGGCGATGTCTGCGCTACAACACACCAGAGTCCTTGATATTTGGATACAAGCTTGGATGAGAGTCCAGCAGAAACGGCAGGAACCCAAAGTCACACAAGGGAGTCCAGAAGAAAGTGACAATGCGGGTGATCATCGTCACGTCGAGATTTTTGTTGCCATTGGTCGACGGCTTTAAAGGAACGGGCGAGCTGACGGCATTACTCTGCACGGCGGGCAGCTTCAGAGATGGGTATACATTCGGATGAGTCTGGTCTGTACGGAAGAATGGTGTCGAGGGTAGGCGAAGGTTCGCGGACATACAAGAGGAAGAATGGGGAAAAGTTCGTGGTCGCCTGTGGTGCAGTGTTCTAGGCGAACGTGATGAATGGCAGAATGAGGTCCCAATCAGTGTGATAAGAGGCGACGTATTTAGAGAGCATGTCGCCAAGGGTGCGGTTAAATCTTTCCGTCCAACCATTAGTTTGAGGATGGTAGGCGGTGGTGTTGCGATGAACGATGCGACATTCAGCAAGGAGCGCGTTTACGACTTCGGAGAGGAAGACACGTCCTCTATCACTCAAAAGTTCGCGAGGTGCACCGTGACGGAGAATAAAGTTTTTCAGGAGGAAGGATGCTATTTCACGAGCGGTGGCAGCAGGCAGAGCGTCTGTTTCTGCGTGGCGCGTCAAATGGTCGATGGCGATGACTATCCAGCGGTTTCCGTTAGCCGTGCTTGGAAGGGATCCATACAGGTAAATCCCAATGCGATCAAAGGGCCTGGCAGGACACGGGATTGGCTGGAGTGGACCAGAGACATGCTGAGCAGGAACCTTGCGGCGTTGGCACTGAGGGAACGACCGAATTTACTTGCACACAAAGGTGTACATGCCACGCCAATAAAACCTGGAGCGAAGCCGGGTGTACGTCTTGAAGACACCCGCGTGTGCACACTGCGGGTCAGTGTGGAAGACAACATATTTCACCACGAAGATGTCGCGGTATGACGAGCAACCACTTCCGGACATCAGAGACGTAATTCCGGCGATAGAGAAGTCCATCCCGCATTTCGAAGTGCGAAGCATGACGGCGCAAAGCTCGAGAAGGTGGAGGAACAGTCGACGGGTTTGAAAGGAAGCGGATAAGCGCACTAATGCAGGCATCCTTGCGTTGCTCCGAAGCCATGTCGCAGCCTGCTGGGAACGAAAGTACTTGGTCAACGGCAGAGAGGCAGGCATCGCTTTCGGTTGACACAGGCGAATGGGAAATTGCGTCGGCGTCGGTGTGGCGGCGGCCAGACCTGTAGACAACGCGCACGTCGAAATCTTGCAACAGCAAAGCCCAGCGAGCTAATCGGCCTGAGGGGTCCTTCAACGTGGACAGCCAACAAAGGGCATGATGGTCGGTAATTACGTCGAAGGGGCGGCCACAGAGGTAGGGTCGAAATTTACCAAGTGCCCAGATTATGGCCAAACATTCCTTCTCCGTAACGGAATAATTCGTCTCTGCTTTCGTGAGGGTGCGGCTTGCGTATGCAACGACGTACTCCTCGAACCCAGATTTGCGCTGCGCGAGCACAGCGCCGAGCCCAACACCGCTGGCGTCGGTGTGTACTTCGATCGGAGCACTCGGGTCGAAGTGACGCAGTATAGACGGCGATGTTAATAGACGGCGCAACTCTTGGAAGGCATCGTCACAGGCAGGGGACCAGGCGTAATTGTTCAAGTCGCTCCGTAGAAGCTGATTCAAGGGAGCGGTGATGGACGCAAAATTCCGATTGAAGCGGCGAAATTAAGAACAGAGGCCAAGGAAGCTGCGAAGTTCTCGTATGGAGGAAGGTTTGGGAAAATCAGCAACTGCACGGAGCTTGGCGGCGTCAGGAAGAATACCTGGCCATGGATGGTGAGCTGACTTGCGCCAAAGTGGCATTTCTTCAGGTTGAGCTGAAGGCCGGCGGCAGTTAGGCACTGTAACACTTCCTCCAGTCTACAGGGTGGGAAAATCGGGCGAAAAAATAACCACATCATCTAAGTAGCACAGGCACGTTTTCCACTTGAGACCACGCAAAAGGTTATGCATCGTACGCCAAAATGTTGCTGGGGCATTGCAAAGCCCGAAAGGCATGACACGAAATTCATATAGGCCATCTGGTGTTACAAAGGCCGTTTTAGGTTGGTGTTCGGGTGCCGTGGGGACTTGCCAATAGCCGCTACATAAGTCGATAGAAGAGAAGAACCGCGCACCTTGGAGACAGTCAAGGGCGTCGTCAATTCTCGGAAGAGGGTAAACATCCTTACGAGTTATTTTGTTAAGACGACGGTATTCGACACAGAATCGAATCGATCCGTCCTTCTTCTTAGCAAGAACAACGGGAGATGCCCAGGGGCTATCCGAAGGCTGAATGACGCCGCGCTTCAGCATGTAAGCTACTTGGTCGTCGACGACACGGCGCTCTGTCGCGGATACACGATATGGTCTTTGTCGCAGTGGCGCACTATTACACGTGTCGATGCGATGACAAACAGTTGACGTGCGGCCCAAGGGAACATGCTGGCAGTCGAAAGACGAATGGTACTTGTCGAGAAGGCGTAGAAGCTGGGCGCATTGGGAAACGGTCAACGTGTCGGTGATGGAGCTATGTAGAACATCGGGTGAAGTCGGCTCCTGCGCGAGGTTACAGGTCATTCCAGCGACCTCATGAGTGGCGATGGAACCAGTTGGCATGCCAATGATGGCAGCAGGGTCGACACACTGGACGCGGCCAACGCACTCCCCACGAAGCAAAGTGAGAGGACAGGACAATCGGTTGGAGACGAGCAGTCTGCTGACGCCGGCATGAACGTCCAAAACAGCAAAAGGCAGCGGGGAACATTTACGACGAGCGAAAATGGCTGATGGCGTAAAAAGTGCGCTGGCATCAGCAACAATGTTGCATGACACTGTGGCTAGGGCAGAAGAGTGCGGTGGAATTGTAACGTCTTCGGTAACAAAAACTTTATCTTCAGGTTCACGAGCGTCAAGGAGCGGGGCGTCGCACAGCGTTTGAAATTCCACCTCGGCACGAGAACAGTCGATGACGGCCTTATTAGCAGAAAGGAAGTCCCAGCCCAAAATAAGATCGTGGGAACAAGAACACAGCACCAAAAATTCGACGATGTAGAGGAGGCCGTTGATCACAACACGAGCAGTACACGCAGCTGCAGGCGTGATGCGGTCTGCGCTGGCAGTACGAAGGGATACGTTTGACAGTGGCGTCGTAACTTTCCTGAGCAAACGGCAAAGTGTGGCACTAATAACTGAAACTGCGGCACCAGTGTCAACGAGGACGAGTGCAGCGACGCCGTCCACATATACATCAATAACATTTGTCGGAGAAGGAAGAGGCCTTGGCCTGTTCGTGGGTGACGCAGTTCTCGCCTCTGGAACTGCGGCGATTAGTTTTCCCGTTCTGGCGTAGAAGGACGACGACGCACCGGCGAAAGCGAGCGACGTCGGGGCGATGGCGAACGGCGGTCATCAAGAGGGCGGTGGTCCAAGTAAGAAGACATCTGGCCAGGGTTCTGAGGCACGGAGGACGACGTGTATGGTGAACCGTATGGTTCGGTGTCGAAGCTACGGTGGTAGGATGTTGGGCGGCGACGGCAAAATCGTGCAATGTGGCCAGGTAGGCCACACGCAAAACATATTGGGAGTGCGCCGTTGTCCACTGCTGTGTGTGTACCGCGGCTGAACGAAGTGAGGGGCTGGACGCAGTGGCACGGCTGATGGGAATGGCGCAAAGGTCTGAGGTGGTGGCCGTGCGAGAGCCTCGGCATAGCTTAGAGGTGCAGTCACCTCGGGAAAAGCAACGGGAATCGGCACCGGTGGACTCTCGCGGGCAGAAGGGAGAGCTGCTCAAACTTGCTCTTGGATGACCTGGCGAAGGTAGGCCGGCAAAGGCGAGGGTGGTGACCTGGCTGATGACAGCAGCGAAAGCTGGCGAGCGGCCTCAGCACAGACGAACTCTTTAATTTGGCAAAGCAGGGAGCCCATGTCAGGAGCCACGGCCACGCTCGCGAGGCTGTCATCGGACACAGGTGGGCGCCGTGTGAGAAGACGCTGCCTGCAGAGCTCGTCGAAACTCTGGCAAAGCTCAATGACCTGAGAAACTGTGTCAGGGCTTTTTGACAGCAGCATATGAAAGGCAACGTCGGAAATGCCCTTCATGATGTGACGTACCTTGTCCACCTCCGCCATCGTCGGGTTGACACGCCGGCAGAGGTCGACGATGTCCTCTATGTAGCTGGTGAACGTTTCACCAGTTTGCTGGGATCGGCTGCGAAGGCGTTGTTCAGCGCGAAGCTTGCGCACTCCAGGGCGGCCGAAAACGTCTGCGATGCTGGTTTTGAAGCGAGCCCACG
Source organism: Dermacentor silvarum (assembly GCF_013339745.2). NCBI lineage: Eukaryota > Metazoa > Arthropoda > Arachnida > Ixodida > Ixodidae > Dermacentor > Dermacentor silvarum. The sequence continues at coordinate 51,016,901 of NC_051162.1, forward strand.
TGCGGAGATTGGCTTCGTGTTTTCGAAACCACTGCTTGGCGACGCCCGATAGATAGAACATCGCGTTGTTGAGCTTGTGGGTGTCGTCCCGTTTGTTAGTGTTGCTGGCGCTTTCATACGATTCCAGCCAATCTTCAACGTCTTTCTCATCGGTGCCGCAGAAGATGTCAGGATCCCGCTGACGCTGGGCACCGGACACATACGATGGCTGGAGTAACCGGTGGGGATGTCGGGCTGGGGTCGTCAGGCATGACGGACGGCAGAGTTCGGGTGCGTAATTCCAGGTTGGGGAAAACCGCAGCATCTCCACCAGAATCTAATGTGAACACAGTACAAGAGAGCAGCGGGCAGCGTTGGCAGCGTTTCTCAACCAGAGCGGCTCAGGCAATCTCGAGCTCGCCGCTGCCCGGATGACTGGCGATGTGGCTGCAGCGCCGGGCATTCGTCTTCACTACAATATAAATATATATATATATATTTATATATATATATATATCTATATATATATATATATATACTATATATATATATATAGTGTAATACACTGTACAGAGCGGACTATGAAACATCGTTCCAGCGATGAAACGGAAGAGAAAGAAAGACAACACGAACGCCGGTGTTCGTGTCGTTCTCTTCCCGTCTGTTTATTTGTGCGCTGGAACGATGTGTCACAATGCTAATCACAACCAACTATAGCCCAGCTGTCCACGCTTACAGAAAGGACTATCGAGTGAATATTCGCGACACAACCTGCCATACCTGTAAAGCTGCGAAGATTGAATTTCTGCAAGTCGCGTTGCGTTTCGAGGTCGTCATGACGATGGCTATCTCGCAGATTCCATCCTGTCACTTCGTGCGAAAGGAGAAGCCGTCAAGGTGCGTGTGGCCAGAGCACCTTGGAGCAGTTGTACTGGTTATACTCTGCCCGGTAGCACCGCAACGACCTGTGGCTGGCTGGCCGCTGCGCACTATACCAGGAATAGCGCAAGCTAATTATATATATAAAAAAAAAAAAAAACTTGCGTCGACGTACTGCTGCTCTATAATGGAAAACAACAGCGAGAACGTTGAAAGGTTAACGCATTAGCCCGAGTGCGATCCTGATTTAGAGCAATCGACCATGTCATCCAGATGCAGCGCCGGCTGCAGTATCGTGAAAGAATAACGATTGCTAACGACGTCCGCAGAGCAGGTGCAGCGACGGGGAGCCTATTTATATAAACCTGCATATCGATGCGGACATTCTTGCACCACCTGTCCTCTCCACTATTTGGTGACATTGGTAAGAAAAGAACAATGGCGGTAGAACTCGCAGCTTGAAAATTTCTTTTATTAAAAAATAAATTACCGCGATGTTAACCTCACTGTTGGATAATTCAGCTAGTTTCTGGGTGGTTTGTAACTCAACTAAATTAAGCCTCTCTATTCTCGCTTCACGGTGGACAATTACGCGTGAAGTGGCAAGAGCAAACATCTGCTGTGGTTCTCGAAAGACAAAGCTGGCATGTAAACACACTGTTGCTGCTAAAATGAACATTAATGTAATTAATTAATCAATTGACGGAATAACTCGGCTGAAAAGTTATGTAAGCAAGACCTGCGGTTCTGCTTAGTGTGACAGTCTTCAAATGCCTTATTTCACGAAAAAGCATGCAGCGCAGTTTTTACCGACATATAATAAACATCTCAGTAACCTTCGGTTTGCAGATGACATTGTCCTATTCAGCAACAATGGGAACGAATTACAAGAAATGATTGAGGACCTCAATCGAGAAAGTGTAAGAATTGGGTGAAGATGAATATGCAGAAGACAAAGATATTGTTCAATAGCCTGGCAAGGGAACAAGAATTCAGGATCGCTAGTCAGCATCTAGAGTCTGTAAAGGAATACGTTTATCTAGGTCATTTACAGGGGACGCTGATCATGGGAAGGAAATTTACAGAAGAATAAAATTGGGTTGGAGTGCATACGGCAGGCAATGCCAAATCCTGACTGGGAGCTTACCACTGTCGCTGAAAAGGAAAGTGTACAATCATTGCATTCTACCGGTGCTAACATATGGGGCAAAAACTTTGAGGTTAACAAAGAAGCTTGAGAACAAGTTAAGGACCGCACAAATAGCAATGGAACGAAAAATGTTAGGCCTAACTTTAAGAGACAGGAAGAGAGCGGTGTGAGTCAGAGTAAACGGGGACAGCCGATATTCTAGTTGACATTAAGAGGAAAACATGGAGCTGGGCAGGCCATGTAATGCGCAGGGTAGATAACCGGTGAACCACTAGAGTAAAGAATAGGTGCCAATGGAAGGGAAGCGCAGCCGAGGACGCAGAAAACTAGGTGGGGTGATGAAGTTAGGAAATTTGCAGGCGCAAGTCGGAATCAGCTAGCGCAAGACAGGGGTAATTGGAGATCGCAGGGAGATGCCTTCGTCCTGCAGTGGAAATATAGTATATAGGCTGATGATGGTGGTGATGATGATGATGATAAATTAAACATTAAACCTCGTTGCGTTATGATGCATATATCACACAGCCTTAACACAAGCTATCTGAAAACTGGCCTTTCAGGCAGAATACCGAGTTCTAGCTCTACCTTTTTGTGAATTTTCTTGAACGTTGCTGTTGCTGTTTACTACTTAGTTTCGATGGAGATGGACTCTCACGCGCGTCCGCCAGACTCGGCAGTGCCCGCGGCGGCTGCCTCCAGGAAGCGCAACGGCACCGAGAGCGACACTGACAGCGACGATACCATGCAGTACTTGTCAGTAGTGAAAAATCTTGTGACGACACCTTCGAGCTGGTGCGGAGCCGTAAAGCAAAGATAAGGTTTGTCAGCACATCATCGAATTCGAGTGCGTCCACCATGCATGATGTATTCGCGGAATACCGGGGTACTCACCATCCTTTTCGCGCCAGTTTTCGCGCCCTCATATTCTCCTGGGCAGAGAAGTCAGTACTGGCGTAATTTACGATGTCGACGAGACCATTGCCACACCGATCTGTCGATCTTAATCAAGCCAGCTACAGAAAACACGAACATCGCAAACGCGTTTCGTCTGGCCACGTCACGGATGTGTAAAGATCATATTTAAGGGCGAACCCTCCCAACAAATGTAAAGGTTGGACACTTCCGACACGCCGTTCGCCCCTTTCGACCAAAACGGCTGCTGCAATGCTGGAAGTGCATGAAGTTAGGCTATGCGAGTAGTGTGTGCAAAAACAGTATCGCGTGTTCGCGATGCACGGGGCCCCACACAACTGACACGTGCGGTGCCAGTGTGTGCAAACTGCATAGGCCCTCACGATGCATCCTCAAAGGAATTCCCTTTGATTCGAAAGGAAATTGCAATCTTTAAGAACATGGTTAGAGACCACTTGTCTCACCGGGAAGCGGCAGCATCTATTAGGCTACGAGATCACGTCGCCGACGCGGTTCAAGAACTCCAAAGCCTCTGTACCACGCGAGCCACGTACATCATCACCCCATCTCCCGCCCAGGCCAAACGCAGTCAGCTCTAAGGACAAGAGAGCTTCGAACAGCACGGAAGCTGACGCTTGGCCTGAACTCTCGAGGCTACATGCACCTACGGAGCGAGAGCAGACTTCTACCGCAAGGGACATCTCGTCTGTTTCTGATAAATTGACGGACCAAGACCAACAAATTGTTGTCATGCTAAGCTTTCTGGTGAGTGCCATTCGTGTTCTGGACACGCTACAGACACCAACATCTTGAAGTGCATTGCAAGTGATGGATGCCATCAATCCGGTTCTCGCAAGCCTTCAGAAGTCCAGTGCTTAAGAACTTATACAGCGGAACCATGGCTCTTCGACAACAGCAGCGATCGTTCCGGGATGATGTCAGAAGCGCCTCCATATTCCAGTGGAATGCGAGGGGCCTGATGTCACGTATTTCGGATTTCCGGCAGTTCGTGTTTGAAAACCGCTTTCTGTGCTGGTCATCTGTGAACCAAACTTATCAACTACCTTGAGACTATCAAGATATGAACCTTTCGTTTCAACCACAGTGCCCGAAGTAGGAAGGTTCTGGTTACCATTCGCTAGGACCTTACGTATTTGCCCTGCCCGTACCGTCACACGACGATAACCAATACGTCTGTGTTACTGTGAAAAAATGTGGTTGATCCCTCTTATATAGGAATCGGTATAGAACACGAAAGTGAAACGTGTCTTCACAGAAGTAGTGTAGTGTTATTGCACATTGATATATAATGTCTATTGGTGTTTTGTGGCTAAAGCGCCCTTAGGCGTTGATGCACCCACGCTGACGCCTGGTGGCACGTCTCCTCCATCACGACTACCAACGTCGATGACCATGAGCAACCGTCGTGCATATGGAAGCTGCACTACGCTGCACACGCTAGCACAACGCGAAAGACGAAGCACGTAACTGACACACTAATACAACGCGCAAGACAAAGCACGTAACTGAATCGTCACCGAGTCAAATCAGCGCGTACAGCGCGTCGTAATTGCAGCCTCCGCGATCAACTTCAGAAACATTTTCAGAGCTAATTGCGGAGGCCACGCTCCGCTGTGCTGAGTACGGTGAACGCCCCTAGGTGGCGTTGGTAGTGCTTCTTGATGCCAGCGTCCCTTCGAATGCTGGCATCGAGGCGTCGTAGTGGTGAGACCACCGAAGCGTTCACTGTCGGTGCGCGTTAGTGTCATAATGCAGTACTTCTCTTTTCTGCTCGTAGGCGGCGGCACCGCCCCGAGCAAGAGCGCGGGTACACGGAGGAGTGTTAGATATATAAGGCGCGTCTGTGTAGCTCTCTGCAAATGCGTTTGTGGCGCAATGGGTTAAACGCTCAGCGATCTATCGTCGCGGACCGAGAGGTCGTGGGTTCGATTTCCAAATTTTGCATGTTTGTGGAACTTTTTCTTCTGGTTTCTTTCTTTGTATTATGTTCGTGTACATTGTAAGAACGTCATATCCGTGACGGAAATACGTCAGTGAAGTCTTGGTGGACCCCGGCCATAAAACACTTTCGTGTTAAAAAAGAAAGATACGTTTTACAACGAAAGCTGTATATTTCGTTCGTCCTATGCTTCGCTAAACGTCTCCATCGGGTGCGCCGTCTGTGACGTCGTTCTCTACGTCGCACCCAAGCGCGCGCGCGCGCGCCATTGGCAGCGCCGTAGTGATGTCGTTAGCGAACGCGTTCCCGCCATTGCCACGTTGACGCTGCTCTGCCCGCAACGCTTCCGCCTAGTCTCGCCGTTGTCGCATGCGTTCGATACCTCGAGTTAGCTCGGCCTTGTGGTATAGTGCCTAGAATATACTTATATTCTAGGCACTATACTTGTGGTTAGCAGCATCCGCCCGCCATTGGCGCTTGCGTTCCACTCGCGATTTCAACGTGGACGTTTTCGTCGCAGCCGAAGCCAAAGTGCCGCTCGAGAAAACTCCCGCCGAAAGCGGGCGATGGCCCCGGCGAACGCGTTCCCGTCATTGCCACGTTGACGCTGCACTGCCCGCAACGCCCGCCTCCTCGACTCGCTGTTGTCGCATGCGTTCGATATCTCGAGTTAACTCGGCGTCGTGGTTAGCAGCATCCGCCCGCCATTGGCGCTGCATTCGACTAGAAACAGAAACATGTAACCAATAACTGAGAAACGCTTCAATACAGCGTCGAGAGTAACCCACGGCTAAACACCGGGGCCACACGTTCCAGCTTCGCTGGTTAACCACCTGTACGGAGTGCTTGGGCGATGTTTTTTTTTTCAGTTAGGACTAGCCAAAGTTCGATTCATTCAACCAAAATAAAATTCCTAATAAATTTCATACACTAGTCGTATATTTTTATATGCGCTGGCGACGGGCTCGGCTTCCGACGATGAGTCCGGCCATCTACATCCAAGCTGTCGTCGGCCTCCAAAGAAAGTATGTTCTGTGCAGGGGGTGCGATTTCGACACCCCGTACGGCTGACCTGTGGCTTCGTCGCCTTTTGCGCTGAAAGCTCGAAACGCCCATCAAGTCGAATGGCGGGCATTTGAAAATGCAGCTCTAATGGCATGGCCACCAAACAAATTTCGAGCATCATAGGACAAAATGACGTCCCATTATTTTTTTCTTCTGCCGGAAGTGTCCCTTGTCACACTGATTGCGCTAAGCCCCATGATCCGCCGATGAACCGCCATGTTTTGAACGTATGGGCTTCTATGGAAGCTTCGCTACTAGGTATATTTACCTGGCATGCACTGCTAACGAATGCGCCGACATTCTACGCGCAACACACGCACGTGCGTGCGTGTGATGCGCCCTGGTCCTCCCTAAGATCTCAGGGCTTATGCCCGAGAAAGTGACGTCATTTGAGGGCAGGATCCGGCTACGTAGTAACGAGCAAAGGGCACTCAGCTCCCGGTGAAGCGTCGCGTCCGATGCTTCCCAGCGCAAAAGAAAATCCCACGCAGTGGGAATCATGCTATATGCGAAACATTTGTCCGTAGCTGGCTACTCAGCTAGATGGGGATTACGCAAAGCGTTATCAGTAGACGAACGTGTTTATTCAAGACGACCAGCTATGTATCCGACGCGAGAGTGCGTTTGATGACAGCAGGGGCGTAGCCAGAAATTTTTTTCGGGGGGGGGGGGGGGGGGCAGGCGTATGCCTTTCTCTCTACGTGACGTGATCGATAATAAATATTGGTAGTCTTAAGCAGATCTAGGCATGTATATCAAGGACATTGGACACCCACCCCCACCCCCCCCCCCCCCCCCCCCCCCCCCCCCCCCCCCCCCCTCGCGTGTTCGTGTGCTTGTGAAGAAATTAAGTAAGAAGTAATGTAAGCTCAGTAAACTACAGTAAGACGGACAGGTACAGTGGGCGTTTGGAGCCAACCGTCTCTCATCGCGCCACTGAATGGACCAGTCTTCGAAACGCATCATTGAGACGACCCCCGCCCAATCGCGAGAAGACATCATTAATTGTTAATCTCCGTTAAGCGTAGATGGCATTCGTCCTCGTCGGGGCGAAGTGCGTTTCACAGGTCAAGGACGGCTATACATGTGAAATGCACGTGTTACCAGGCTATACCTACTCCCATAGCAATAGCTTGTTCGCCCGCGTCTTTGCGCTAGAAAACTTCAATACGCGCCAAAAACGAGTAATGCTTTTTTTTACGAAGCTTTCGTCGCCTTGCATTTCCTGCGGCACAGTGCATGGGCCGCTGTGTCTCCGCTGTGTGCGAGCGTGTAGCCGT
>NC_051162.1:51024225-51059640 GCF_013339745.2 Dermacentor silvarum
CCATTTATTTGGGTTCATGTTCTTGAGGCTAAGACTCAGGAACATGAACAACTAAACTAAGAGACTTAGATAAATTACCAGGCACAGCCACCAAGCACATGGCTGTGTTGGGCAGCGTCGTTTTCCTGTAAGTTTGGAGAAACTGATACCTGGCTTCGCTACAGGTGTTGCACTAGCCATATAAGAGGCAGGTTTATCATGAGCAGAAACGGTGAATTTCAGTAAATAAGAAAGACTACTATCATCATCATCATTGACAGAAGCTAACCCCCCCCCCCCCCTCAGAAAAAACCTGGATCCGCCCCTGGACGCAGCATGAGAAAACTAGGCATAGGACAAGGCAAAATGTGTGCACTGAAAGATAAGCAGGATAATATCATCAGCTATTTCGATGGTATAGTGAAAGTAGCAGAAGAATTCTATACAGACCTGTACAGTGCCCAGAGCAGCCAAGCTAATTTAACTCGAAGTAGTGATGAACAGGATACACAGGCCCCTTCTATAACTAGCGATGAAGTTAGAAGGGCCTTGAAAGACATGACCAGGGGAAAAGCTGCTGGAGAAGATGGAATAATAGTCGATTTAATCGAGGATGGAGGAGATATCATACTTGAAAAGTTTGCGGCCCTTTATACGCAATGCCTCACGACTTTAAGTGTATCAGAAAGGTGGAAGAACGCCAACATTATATTCATCCATAAGAAATGAGACGTTAAAGAATTAAAGAATTATAGACCCATTGGCTTGCTCTATATTCACCAAGGTAATTTTAAATAGAATCAGGGCAACACTTGACTTCAGCCAACCAAGAGAACAGGCTGGCTTCAGGAAGGGATATTCTACGATGGATCATATCCATGTCATCAACCAGGCAATAGAGAAATCTGCGGAGTACAATCAACCTCTCTATATGGCTTTCATAGATTATGAAAAAGCATTTGATTCAGTTGAGATACCAGCAGTCATAGAGAGAGATGAGAGCAAACATTTATTTCCTCTCTCTCATAGAGGCATTACGTAACCAAGGAGTACAGGATGCATATGTGAATATATTGGCAATATCTACAAGGATTGCACAGCAACCTTGGTTGTCCACAAGAAAAGTAGAAAGTTACCTATCAAGAAAGGGCTCAGGCTAGGAGACACAACCTCTCCAATGCTATTCACTGCATGCTTAGAAGATGTATTCAAGCTCTTAGACCGGGAAGGCTTAGGAGTGAGAATCAAGGGCGAACATCCCAGCAACCTTCGGTTTGCAGATGACATTGTCCGATTCAGCAATAATGGGGACGAATTACAGCAATGATTGAGGACCTTAACCGAGAAAGTGTAAGAGTGGGGTTGAAGATTGATATGCAGAAGAGAAAAATAATGTTCAATAGCCTCGCAAGGGAACAAGAATTCAGGATCGCCAGTCAGGCTCTAGAGTCTTTAAAGGAGTACATTTATCTAGGTCAAATACTCACCGGGGACCCTGATCATGCGAAAGAAATTTACAGGAGAATAAAATTGGGTTGTAGTGCATATGGCAGGCAAGGCCAAATCATGAATGGGAGCTTACCACTGTCATTGAAAAGAAGAGTGTACAATCATTGCATTTTACCGGTGCTTTTACATTTTACCGGTGCATTGCATTTTACATATGGGGCAGAAACTTAGATGTTAACAAAGAATCTCGAGAACAAGTTAAGGACCCCATAAAGAGCTTTGTAACGAAAAATGTTAGGCCTAACGTTAAGAGACAGGAAGAGAGCGGTATGGATCAGAAGAAACAGCTGTTTCTTCTTCCTCATGAATGAATCACGTGTGAAACGAATAAGATATTCGTTTCACACGTGATTCAGTTGGAAATGACGCATTAGTCACCGTATAGTCTTGAGAACCAATCTGCATGCAGCAAAATGACGACAAAACAATCAAGTAAACAAGAAATAAACGACGCGTCTGAAGTGACGCTGTAGGCGAAAATCCGCGCGAAAAGTCCGTTTTATTCAGTCTTATTGAAGACCTCTATGGTGTACGGCAATACGACGCGAAGCTCTTGCTCAAAAGTCAGAGACGTAAAATACAGTTTAACTGCTCGCAACACCCGCCGGCTACGCACTTTCAAATACGGCGGAGCGAGAAATGAACCCATACTACCCCTGCTGCCACCTTACGCAAAGCGGCGGCAACTCGAGAGCCGTGTCGCGTCATGCGTGGCGCATTGGTGAAGCGGCGCCGTTTGGCCACCTCTCCTATTCTATCCGTGACATGGACACTCGATCCAAGCGAATTTCTGCAGTCGGCGTCGCCGTGAGGTTCCGTATGGAGTCCAACGGCGATGAAATCGTCGCCGCACGCCGTATGCTGTATGTGCGAGTGAAAGTGCGCGAGGGACGCGCGCTTTCACGGGGAGCGAACGCACGGGGGAGAGAAAACGCGACTTCTTCCATCGCGCGAAAGGCCGTCGAGGGACGGGAGGCGACGTTTAGCTGCGGCACCAAATGCGTATTTATATAAAAAAAATCACAGCATATCCACGGGGTGAATGATGATGAGTGGGGCGAAGCTCCGGGGGATCATTCGGGTAAACCACAGCTACGGACGAGAGATAAAGAGAGCGCGCGTCGGGAACGAACGCCCTTGTGCAATGCAGCGCCCCTAGCTATGGACGAGAAAGAGAGCGCTCGTCAGGAACGAACGCCCTTGTGCACTGCAGCGCCCCTAGCTACGGATAAGAAAGAAAGCGCGCGTCGGGAACGAGAGAAAGAGAACGCGCGTCGGGAACGAACGCCCTTGTGCACCGCAGCGCACCTAGCTACGGACGAGAGAGAAAAAAAAAAAAACGCCGGACGCGTTCTCCGGAAGCCGGAAGCTGGCTTCCGGAACTAGTAGCGGAACAGGAAGTGGTAACGGAAGCGGAAGTCGGCTTCCGGTTATACTATGCATATACATATATATGTATATATGCGTATACATACATATACGGACACACAACGCCATCTATTGAGCAATGCATAAACTAGAGGTGGCTACATACTACTACTACTACAGAGGAGGGAACGACCCACACCCTAAGGAGCTTCGCCACTAAAACGTTGCGAGGCGAGAAGGTGGGTAAGATTTCTGACGCTGCTCGACAAGTGTCCCATTCTGATCTCGTCGAAAACCTCCGCGCCGCCCCCAGAGGCACCGGCAACAGTCACCAACGCCGCGCGCGTTCGGTGCGAACGCGGGCAAAACGCCGACGGCGTCGACAACAGTTCTACGCGTTGCTGGTGCTGCTGCATGTCCAAGTTTATACAGCTGATAAAACTACTATCCTTACGCGGTATAGCTCTCTGCTAATTTGCTAACGCAATTGATGCTTCACCTTTCGGGTGAAACTGCGACAATATTTTTTTCTAAAAATGAGATAGAACTGGTGAAGTAGAATTTTCTTTCGTCTTAAAGTACAATACAATGATGTTTTTTATAACGAGTGGTCGAGTATTAGCGACAGAATTTAAATGAGGAGTGCCTTCGTCATCGGGCAAGTACCTGAATGTCCCGGGGAGTCTCTAATCTCCTCCTGCATTTACCCTAATTTCTCGATTACTAATTAAGGCTCTGTTCACGTTAGCATTGATGCCTTAGGGATACTCAAGCACTAATCCGTCACTTTAGCTTGACTTAGTATTTGCCTTTAGTGTCCCTTTGAAGGCGAAGCTTAAGCGTCCTCCAATGTTTTGCCCCCACGATGAGAATGGGCGTATCGTCGTTGGACATCACCCAACTGAACAGGTCTATCATGAACGTTTCGATGTCTTTCGTAGGCGTTGCAGAGGGAACGTACACAGTAGCGATCACCGTACCGTCGAAGTGTTTTATTAAAGACGGCTAGGCCAATCGCGGAGCGCACATAAGTGCTAATGCGCTCACGTGGTCGCCAGGGTGACCTACGTCACGTAATGAAGCAAACGTAAGATCCGGCGAAAACCGCGGTATAACGCACACTTTTTCCAGCGTAAGCTGTTATGGGCTCATTCCAATGCCGTTTCGGTTGGCGATGGTGTCCGCCGCCGCCGGTGTCCGTAACCGCTATCGCCGGAAATTAGAAAGAAAAAGTCCCAAGTTCCCACCGGGATCGACCCGGGCCCCAATACGCGGGAGTCAGATACTCTACCACTGAGCCACGCAAGCTTTTTCTAATTCTTTATTTCCATTTCACAAACACAAACAACATTATCAGATACACATGTACATATTCTAAGTACACCAGCCACAACTCGGCCAGTGTTAATTAAAAAGGCTTCACAGAAGCCAATTGGTCTAACACAGCTAGCCACTCTGGGGGTTCACATTGTGCTTCGAACAAGTCTCGTGTGTAGATCATACTCTCAACAAAATAGTGTCTTGCTGAGTGAGCCTGTATATGAGCATACCTAATATCCATTCTCGTCTTCTATACGCTACGGATGCAAAGCAACATTAACATATCACTCGGTATTTCCCCTGTATCCGCATGTGGAAGAAACCGGATTCCAAATGGGCTTAACGGCAATTCCTTTTTAAGAGTTCTTTGTAGGACATCCCCCAGAATGACGGCATCGTGGCAGTCTAGAAAAATATGCTCTATTGTTTCCGGTTTGTTACAGGTTAAACAGTTTACTGACCAAGGTACAAAAAGACCTTTATTTTGTAACAATGGCTTTACAGGGAGAGTGTCGATATGTATCTGAAAAAAATAACTATTTAAATGAGGATCTGACCGGCATTTTTTAACACGCTTTAGCACATCGCGCTCAGGACCTAGCTTGTAGACAAGTCGATAGACAGCTATTGGTAGGACCAGATCAAGAATATCACAATACAAACGCGTTTTCGTATCATCAGACAACTATTCATACGAAAATCTTGCCTTGAGCAAGCGTATAGACATAACCACTTCACGCAAATAGGAACTAAGCAGTCCAGCTTCCAAAGAAAATGATGATACAACAAAATAAAATAATGCTGTAATCGTGCTGGGATCACAGTTCTCAAGAAAATGTCAGTTTCATCATCATCATCAGCCTATATTTATGTCCCACACAAAGAATAATCCGTTCACCAATTGCTTGAAGAACAGGTGCGAGAGCCCCAGACCACCATTTTTCACTTTATGAAACAAATTGCACCGGCTGGTGCGCTCCCACTGCGATCCCCATAAAAAGATCGCAAACACTCGGTGGACTTTTTGAACCGAACTTCTGGTCATGGTCATCACTTGCAACACGTAGAACACTTTGACAATTAAAAACATTGCAAACCGAAGCTCTTGCAAACACTGAAAAATTATGGTCTCCCTATTTATCGTTTGTACCTTTAACGCGTGTGTTTTCCTCAGACCAATATTCCTCAGCATTTTGGTAATAATTTAGCGGAACCTCGAGGTACTTTCCTGGGGAAACTGTCCAATTCATATTGCAGTACACTTCGGGTGTGCTCTGCCAGTTGTCATGCCAAAATCCAAGGCATTACGGCCAACTGATAGCGCTATCTACCTGTTGCTGTGCAGAAAGCTGTAGCTATTTTGACAACTTCCTCCACGCTTTTTTCATCAGTACAAAACACGGCTAAGTCGTCCCCATATTAAAGGTAGAATAATTTTTACGAACATACACATAGCTAGACATATTCTGGAATTTCACTGCTCAAGAATGTGTAGCCTCGAATACGTGGTGTTGCAAACAAACCAAACCAAAAAGGTTCCCGGTAAATCCCCAAAAGAAGAGGAGACAAATGACATCCTTGTTTCACGCTCGCCCGCACAGAAATTGAATCACTTAATTAATTGTTAATAACTAATTTTGTTTGACAAATACAGACTGCAAAATATACATGAACGTGTTTGTTAGACGGTTCCAAAATGTTATTAAGTGCCTTGTTGGCCCGCATCAAACATGTGATATTAAATGTAGAACAAATTTTACGAACATACACATAGCTAGATGTATTCTGGAATGCTGTGACCCAATGCATGATCGCGTGCCGCGCAAGCCTGTGACTTTTTTTACAGTCCTAAGTTTGAAAACACCACCAACCCGACGTTTTCATACGACTCCACAAGGTGGCGCCGAGACGGAGGTACGCATAAAATCCCTATATAAGAAAAGTACCGCCATCTACTCTTTCCTCCGCCGTCTCCTCTCCTAAAGCCCTTGTTTTTTTCTTTACTTTTTGCTTGCGGAAGCAAGTCGACGGTGGCGCACCTAGAAAGTCCACGTTGAAGCTTTCAGGCCGGGCCATGGCCGGGCGCGCGCCGCCGCCGCCGCCGAGTGCGGCTGCGCAGAGGACTTTCAACATGGCCCTGAGGCGGAAAAAAAACTAAATATAAAGAAGTGAAAGCGCGCGCTATCATCGTCCAATCGGATATACAGGAGAGAGAGAGAAGCGGCGTTGATCAAAGGATGGCGGTACTTTTCTTATATAGGGACTTTGGTACGCAAGAAGGAGCGCCGCCGGCCTCGCCTCGAAGCAGGGCTCAACTCGACTCAGGGGGGGATTTTGCTCACGGCCTTGCTATGCGAGGCCGTGAGCAAAATGATAATGGACGGTAAAGCCCCCGACAGCTGGAGACTGAGCAGGATGATAATGATATATGGGGACAAAGCCGACATAAACAACTACCCTCCCATAACAGTGACGTCAGTGGTTTACAGGGTTCTGATGCAGATTATAAAGGAGAGACTGCAGGCATGGGTGGAGGGCGAGGAGGTACTGGGGGAACTACAAAATGGGTTCCGGAAGCAAAGAAGGTTCGCAGATAATCTGTTCTCATTGACGCAGTGTATTGAAATAGCAGAAAAGGAACACAGCCCCCTATAGCTCGCATTTCTGGATATCAAGGGAGCCTATGACAGTGTAATCCAAAAGGACTTGTGGGACATACTGGGCACTCTAGCTGTGGAAGATGGAGTAAGTAATTTTTTAAAAGATATTGTTACGTAAAATGACACAAGGCGGGACTACTGACACTGTATTTACAGTATGGGAGAGACACAGTAGCCAAGATGGTGGACAGCCACCAGCACCAGAGAGAACCGTCTTCTTCGTCGTCTGCCCCAGGCTGAATGTCTCTCTCGTAGCATTACCCCCGGTGGTGGAAGCGCCGTCTCGGCGCACTTCACACATTGTGGTTGCTGACGTGAACTGCTGACTTGAACTATGTCACTGGGAGCGATCGCAGGTGGTAAAGTCGGAGAGACGGGAAGAATCTCGTAGGTGACGTCCGTGACCTGGCGTACGATTCGGTAAGGACCCGTGTATCGAGATAACAACTTTTCGGATAAGCCAACACGACGGAATGGCACCGGGTGAGAAGCGAACGTCGTGATGCCGGCTGTCGTAGAGGCGCTTCTGGGTCGCTTGCGAGGCCAACAGCCTACAGCGGGCGATCAGACGCGCGTGATCGGCACGAGAGCGATGACATCACGTGCGTATTCGCTAGGCGGCGCGGCAGCAGCCGCTATTTGAAGCCAGGACGGGAGTATTGCGGACTAAGATGTACCGAGTCAAGTACCAAGGTCAAGTACTATTTGTCACACGTTGTGCTGTGCGTGTGGAGAAGAAGAGGAAACGGCCGAACACCTCATACTTTTCTGTAAAGGGCTTAACCCTACAGTGCAAAGCAACGGGGCTGATTTTTTCAAAGCATTGGGGTTTAGGGACAGTGAAGGCAAAATAGACTTTAAGCGGGTAGAAATAACCAAACGGAGGTTATCTGATTGGTGGATAAAATCAAGGCAGGGGTGAAATTTCACCCACCACAAAGTACAAAATATGTTAATAGTCTTGGCTAGGTGGCGTATGCCACCGCCCGATTTAAAGGGTTCAGCCTCATCCATCCATCCATCCATCCATCCATCGTAGGGTGTCCATTAGTAACGTCGATTCACGGCCAAAGAGCATATAAAAGGGTAAATAACCGGCGGTATCGTGACGCGATGAATTGTACGCGAAGGTCACGTAAGGTAACGCCAGGTCCCAGTCACGTTGGTCAGATGAAACATACATTGAGAGCATGTCCGTGAGGGTACGATTTAGTCGCTCGGTGAGGCCATTTGTTTGGGGATGGTAGGCAGTGGTCAACTTGTGCTGCGTTGAGGAGGAGCGCAAGAGATCGTCGATTACTCGTGATAAAAATGCGCGGCCTCGATCTGTGAGCAATTGGCTAGGGGCGCCATGGTGCAAAATAACATCGTGGAGCAAGAAATCGGCAACGTCAGTAGCAGTGCTGGTGCGGAGCGCTCGAGTGATTGCATACCTGGTCGCATAATCTATAGCAACAGCGACCCACTTGTTTCCGGATCTTGATTCAGGAAAAGGACCGGAAGGTCTAAACCAACACGGAGGAATGGTTCGGTCGGAATGGAGAGCGGCTGAAGCAGTCCAGCAGAGGGTGCGGCAGGACGTTTCCGACGTTGGCATTTGTCGCAAGATGTCACGTACGTCGAACAGACCGGGCGAGACCGCGCCAAAAGAAGCGGCGCCGGACACGGTCGTACGTGCGGGACACACCAAGGTGACCAGCAGTTGGTTCGTCGTGAAGCTCACGCAGTACCGTTGAACGCAGCTCTTTAGGCACAACCAGAAGCAGCTCAGGGTAATCTGATTGGACGTTACGACGGTAAAATGAGCCATTCACGAGGACGAACATGAGCAGTGAGGCGTCGTTAGGTGCGGATTCCAGCCGATCAATGCGCGATCGCAAAGAAGCATCACGGCGTTGTTCGTCACCAATCTGGAGAAACTGAGACATAGACATAACGCAGGGGTTAGGTTCGATGTCCGGTCCCTCTGGTTGGTCAACAGGGTAGCGGGCAAGCAGTCCGCGTCCAGACGGAGGCGGCCAGACTTGTAGGTAACTGAGTAAGAGTACTCCTGAAGGCGCAGCGCCCAACGACCAAGTCGTCCAGTAGGGTCCTTCAGTGAAGAAAGCCAACAGAGAGTGTGATGATCGGTGACAACACGGAAAGGGCGGCCATACAAGTAAGGACGGAATTTCGAAACCGCCTAGACAAGGGCAAGACATTCCCGTTCCGTAATAGAGTAATTGTGTTCAGATTTCGATAGGAGACTACTTGCGTACGCAATAACACGGTCAACGCCTCGTTGGTTTTGGGCTAAAACTGCACCGATGCCGTGACCACTAGCATCTGTGCGCACTTCCGTGGGAGCAGCTTGGTCAAAATGGGCAAGAATAGGTGGAGTCGTTAGGGCGGCGATGAGCTCAGAGAAGGCGTCAGCTTGTAGAGGACCCCAACAAAACGGGACGTCTTGTTTGAGAAGGTCAGTGAGTGGACGAGCGAGCGCCGCAAAGTTTTTCACAAAACGGCGAAAGTAGGAACGAAGCCCCACGAAACTACGAACGTCATGAACAGACCGTGGAACGGGGAAGTTCGTGACAGCGCGTACCTTCGCTGGGTCCGGTCGGACACCGGAAGCGTCAACGAGGTGGCCCAGGACAGTAATTTGACGAAGAGCGAAGTGGCACTTCGAGTAATTTAGCTGGAGGCCAGCTCGTCGGAAGATTGCTAGAATGGTCGAAAGGCGCTCCAGGTGTGTTGCGAAAGTGGGGGAGAAAATTATCACGTCGTCCAGGTAACATAAACACGTCGACCATTTAAATCCTTGAAGCAGTGTGTCCATCATTCTCTCAAACGTGGCTGGTGCGTTGCAGAGACCGAAAGGCATGACCTTGAATTGGTAAAGGCCGTCAGGGGTCACGAAGGCGGTCTTCTCGCGGTCCAGGTCATCTACAGCGATTTGCCAGTAGCCAGATCGAAGGTCCAGGGATGAAAAGAAGGTGGCACCATGGAGGCAGTCGAGGGCGTCGTCAATACGTGGAAGAGGGTACACGTCCTTCTTGGCGATTTTGTTGAGGTGCCGATAATCAATGCAGAAACGCCAGGAACCGTCTTTCTTCTTTACTAATACGACGGGAGAGGCCCAAGGACTAGATGATGGTTCGATGTAGTCCTTCGCAAGCATTTTAGCCACTTCTTTTTGAATCACTTCGCGCTCTGATGCGGACACACGGTAAGGTCGACGGCGAATGGGCAAAGAGTCGCCAGTGTTGATTCGATGGGCGACAATCTTAGTCTGGCCCAGGGGTCGATCACGAATGTCGAAAATGTCGCTGTATGGGGCCAAAACCTGGCAAAGAGCGTCGGCCTGGTCAGGCGAAAGGTTTGATCCAATCATGTTGCAAAAAATGGTGTCGTCGGAACTTGGTGACGGGGAAACTGCAGCTTCCTCAGGTGCAGTTATGGCGACAACCTCGACGTCATGGTCTGTTATAGCGGTGAAGTGGGCAAGCGACATCTTGTGGGGCAACACTTGGGGGGTCAGACCAAAGTTTAGTAGCGGGAGGAACACACAGTTATCAGCTAATGTGGCTATGGTATGTGGCACAGTAACATTGCGCGTCAGGCGGACGTCTGTAATCGGAGAAACGATATAGTCGCCGTCAGGAACGGGAGGGGTCGATGACAAACACACGAACGTGACGGCTCGCGGCGGTAGGCGAACAAAATCGGTGGGGCTTAAGCGGCTGACGGGCGTTTCGCAGGCATCTGATACAAGAGCAAGATCGAGGCAGAGCGTTTCCGAAGAACAATCAATTAAGGCCGAGTGTGCCGAAAGAAAGTCAAGGCCAAGGATAAGGTCATGAGGGCCGTGAGTAAGGACGGCAAAAAGGACAACAGTGTGACGACCTGCAATGCTGACACGGGCGGTGCACATTCCGATCACTTGAACAGCACCACCATCGGCAACACGTATTGTCTGTGTCGTAGACGGCATCATAATCTTCTGCAGGCGGCGGCGTAAAGGGGCGCTCATAATAGACAAGTGTGCGCCAGTGTCGATGAGGGCGGTCACAGGAACATTGTCGACTTTGACTTCTAGGATCGAGGCTTTGGTGAGTGGGGAGCGTCAGTAGAGGATTTTCAGGGGACGATGGCATTGCAGCTTCACCTCCATAAGCTGCACTATCTAGTTTTCCTGCGGCGATCGTCCAGAGAAGGACGGCGAGGAAAAGCGGCGAGGCTGCGGAGAGCGGGATTGGCGGCGTTGTGGCGACGGGGAGCGGGAGAAGCGGCGAACAGGAGCAGTGGCGTCAGAGGGAAGAGGCTCGTGGGAGGACGACGAGTGGTAAGTAGAGGAACCAGCGGCTGGACGTCTGAAAGGAGTAGGGTACATGGAGGTCTGGCGAGATGCGTAGGTCCAACGGCGACGGCAATAACGAGCAATGTGCCCGGCCTGATGAGAGGAGAAACGGATGGGCTGATCGTCGGGCGTTCTCCATTCCGCAGGATTGGGGAAGGAAACGCGAGAGGTGTAGGAGCGTCGAGAGGGTCCAGAGGAATAAGGCCGAGCGTCAGGACGAGTCAGTGGGTACGCTGATGGAAGGTCAAGATTGGCAAACTCCCGCCTGACGACAGCTTGAATGAGGGACACCGATGGCTGCGATGGGTCACTGGCGTGGGTTGTAAACACGGGGCGTTGAATAGGTGCAAGACAGGCGGCTTCAATCTCGCGACGAACAATGCGAGTAACGTGGTCACAGGTGGGCGGCTGGCGAACGGCATCACACGATGAAGTTGCAGCCGTATTGGGCAGCCGGGTGAATCTCTGGGTAATACGGCGGCTCTTCGCGTGTTCAAACCGCCGGCACTCTTTGATGATTGTGTCGACGGTATCAACGTTGGTATAGACGAGCAGGTTAAAAGCATCGTCGGCGATACCTTTGAGCACATGAGAAACCCCCCTCGGACTCAGGCATGTGCTCGTCAACCTGGCGGCAAAGACCGATAGCGTCCTGAATGTACGAGACGTATGACTCGGAGGATGTCTGTGCACGAGTCGCAAGTTCATTCCGCGCAGCAAGCTGCCGACCAGTGCTGTCACCGAAAAGGTCGCGGATTTTCTCTTTAAAAGAGTCCCAGCTGGTAATGTCCGCCTCGTGCGTCTCGAACCACACCCGCGGTGGGCCATCGAGGTAAAAAAGCACGTTGGAGAGCATAAGGGTCGGGTCCCACCTGTAGCCGGCGCTGATCAGTTCGTAAAGGTTGAGCCATTTGTCGACGTCAACCCCATCCTGGCTGGAAAATACGCCAGGATCACGAGCAGGAGGCAGAACGATGTAGGTCGGAGCCACGGGAGGGACAAGGGGTGAAGACGATGTGCCTGCACCGACTGACATGTTCGCAAGCGTGATGAGGCGGCCGTTGCGGAGCTCCGTGATCGAAACAGGGAACTACCCAGCACCTCCACCAAAAAGATGTTACGTAAAACGACACAAGGCGGGACTATTGACACTGTATTTACAGTATGGGAGAGACACAGTAGCCAAGATGGTGGACAGCCACCAGCACCAGAGAGAACCGTCTTCTTCGTCGTCTGCCCCAGGCTGAATGTCTCTCTCGTAGCAATATCTATAAAAGTAACAAGGTGCTTATAAAATGGGAAAACAAGGTATCTGAGTCTATAGAGATACAGCAGGGCCTTAGGCAGGGGTGCCCTCTGTCACCTTTGTTGTTCATGCTGTATTTACAAGGATTAGAGAAAAAAATTATAGAGGAGCGGACTTGGCTCCAATCTTTCCCTTTTCAAGCAAGGAGAATGGATTAAACAGTCATTGCCAGCAGGACTGATGTACGCGGATGACATTGTACTTATGGCTGACAGCAAGGAAGACTTGCAGAGATCAATGGACATATGTGGTAAAGAGGGAGATAGCTTAGGTTTGAAGTTTAGTAAAGAAAAATCGGCAATCATGATTTTTAATGATAATAAGGGCAGCGAGCGGATAGATAGCGGATACAGGAGGTTACGCTGGAGGTGGATGGATAAGTACAAATATCTTGGAGTGTGGATAAGCAATGGGGCTGGGTACCTAACGGAACATGAAAAATATGTAACGGCTAAAGGTAAAAGAAATGCAGCTGTGATGAAAAATAGGGCACTGTGGAATTACAATAGGTAAGAAGTGGTGAGAGGGATTTGGAAAGGGGTGATGGTCCCTAGTTTGACTTTCAGCAATGCGGTCCTGTGCATGAGATCAGAGGTTCGAGCAAGGTTGGAAGTTAAGCACCAAGGGGTAGGTAGGCTTGCTCTGGGAGCACACGGAAATACACCAAATCAGGGAGTACAGGTTGACATGGGATGGACGTCATTTGAGGGCAGGGAGGCCAGCAGCAAGATAGAATTTGAGGAGCGATTGAGAGAGATGGCAGAAAAGCGGTGGGCAAGGAGAGTTTTCAGTTATTTGTACATGAGGAATGTTGACACAAAATGGAGGAAGCTGACCAGAAAATTGTCAATCAAATATTTGGACTGCAGGAGGGGTGCAAACCAGGAAATAGCGGCTAAGAAAAAAGGTTAAAGAAACAGAGAGGGGTCTGTGGAAAACAGGGATGCAGACGAAATCAAACTTTGAAGCAAGAAATTGCCAAAGAAAATATCTATGATAATTCTAGGGGAAGCTCTTTGTTGTTTGAACCCAGGACGGGAGTATTGCGGACTAAGATGTACCGAGTCGAGTACCAAGGTATAGATAGAAACTTTGCGCCGTGCATGTGGAGAGGAAGAGGAAACGGCTGAATTAACAGCTCATACTTTTATGTAAATGGCTTAACCCTACAGTGCAAAGCAACGGGGCTGATTTTTTCAAAGCATTGGGGTTTAGGGACAGTGAAGGAAAAATAGACTTTAAGCGGGTAGAAATAACCAAACTGAGGTTATATGATTGGTGGCTAAAATCAAGGCAGGGGTGAAATTTCACCCACCACAAAGTACAAAATATGTTATTAGTCACGGCTAGGTGGCGTATGCCACCGCCCGATTTAAAGGGTTCAGCCTCATCCATCCGGCCATACACTGCTTACCTGGGGTCACAACGTTGGATGAACGCACAAAAAGCGTGGAACGAGCTTTTATATATAGAGAAAAATAAATATTTCCGCATTTCACAAGGGGTCCTGCGTCTACTTTGTGCAATTACACATGGCACAGATTCGATGGGACTTAACAAGATCGTTCGCAATCATTTTTACCAACTAATTAACCGATTCCGCGCGAAGACCGTGCGCGGAACGTTGAGCAAAAAAAAAAGCGTAGTCGACGTGCGAACTAGCGTTCACACTGCGCGCGCCCAAAACCGAAAACGGAAGTGATTGATGCCGACCGCTTGGCTTGTCCGCTCTTGTTGAATTCCTTTCTCTATAGCCTTGTCTTTAGATGATTTTTGCCTTGAGTTCCTCGGGTATGTGGGGGCAGTCCCACATCATGTGTTCAACTGTACACACACGCACCCACAGTCCCGCGCGAGAAATGCGAAATGCTTGGGCAATTTTTTTTTCTAGCGGTGGCCCACGGACTTTTTAGCGCTTCGCACACACAAAGTCTGGCAACTACACCGCACTGGTCTTTTTCGGCATTCGAATCACCACCGTCATCATCCAGCGCGCGAAACGACACAACAGAAGTGGTACGGTGTGTGGTCTTGCGTTCCTGTCACCATGTCAACGTGGTCGGACGACGCAACGTTTCACTTCTAGCCTTAGTGCAATAGTTCCCGGCGTTGTGGGACAGCAGCCGGGGCGATTACCACCGGTGCCCCAAAAAGGAATTATTGTGGCAAAATATTTGCAAGCAAATGTCGCAGAGGCATCTAGAGCATGGGCCATACAACGTGGGTACGTAAATAATTTGTTTAGAGAAGTTTGCACGTATTTAGTCTGTTTATAACATGCTTATAGTGTCCACTTTATTCCAGGAATGGAAACATATACGCTTTATCTTGTGTCATTTAATATTTGCGCTTCTGGAAAGCTGAAAGCGCGTCCGGCGTTGCATCATTCATGTGAAGGGTCTTACGTGCTTAACAAAACATGTTGTGGGACTAGTTGCTACCAACGTTACTAGAACTCTATTAACGTTCAGAAAATGTTGCCCGCGCTAGCATAGCGGGTGAAACGAAAACACAGCGCCCGTTTTGTCATGTGTGTGTGTTCTGTCAGTTACAGTAGTGCTGAAAGAACTATGGCTTAAGCATGCTATGGACCCTTTGCAAAACTCGGCAAGTCGGCTTCTCTGCACAACGGAAACCCCTTCACCGTGGCGGATGAACCAGTTTGGGGGCAGAAATTGGGCAGCACCTCGCTGGAGATGTTATTGTCAGAATAATACCGCGCCCATTTCCTGCACGACTCCGCGTCGTATTGCTGTCGCGATTATGGGATTAAGGAATGGCTCTGACAAGCCCCTGCCTCACAGGTACCATTCCCCCTCCACGCGTTGAAACAGCAAAGGAATGCTAATGGCCGGGTGTGTGGACGACTTAAGCCTTAAAATGGAAGTTTTCTGCGCTGCACCGAGCCAATGCCGCCTTTACTAGTAAAGGAGGCATTGACCGAGCTTCTGCCCCTACGACGGGCCGCCATTTTAAACGGCTTTTTGCTATGCAAGAAAGCTTACTTACGGAGTTTTGCAAAAAATCTGAGAAAATCCACGTGCCGTGTGCTATAGTTTTATTTTGATTACAGAAATGCTGAAAACAACTTTCGCCAACAAGCGGCGGACGTACCGCAAAGAGAAAAAGTTGTCGCAGTTTCACCTGAAAGGCGAAGCATCAATTGCGATAGCAAATTTGTAGAGAGCTATACAGAGTAATGATAGTAGCTTTATCAGCTGTATAAACTTGGACATGCAGCAGCACCGGCAACACGCAGAACTGTTGTCGACGCCGTCGGCGTTTTGCCCGCGTTCGCACAAAATGCGTGCGGCGTTGGTGACTGTTGCCGGAGCCTCTGGTATAAATAGGCACTTGGTGCCGCAGCTAAACGTCGCCTCCCTTCCCCCCCCCCCCCCACGGCCTTTCGCGCGTCGGAAGAAGGTGCGTTTGCTCTACATATATGGTGATTGTAAAGGAGGAAAGAGACGCCAATCTAGTACACTCTACCTTAAGGGAGCACGGCGCAGAACGCGCTTTTGTTCTCTCCCCCGTGCGTTCACTCCCCGTGAAAGCGCGCGTCCCTCGCGCCCTTTCACTCGCACATACAGCGTTCGGCGCGCGGCGACGATTTCATCTTTATTGACGTCATACGGAACCTCACGGCGACGCCGACGGCAGAAATCTGCTTTGGAGTGTCCATATAATTGCTATCGCAGTAAAAGAAACTGGAGAAGCCCAGAAAGATGGGTACAACACCAAATGGAAAACAGACTTTCCTATGTTAGACAGCTAGCAAATAACTCGTATGGGCCCGACCCTTTGAGGAAACATTCGAGTGACAGTGCGAAGACCGCAGTATCACGTATATGAGTCCATATTGTGGCGTTCGGCTGTCTACGCAGCGTGTGGCAATGTAAACGTGGACATGTACGCTTGTAGGGCTTGTTGTCTGCTGCACACACGCTCGCCAAGTGACAACGGCCAGAGAGGAAATGTGGAAGAACCGTGTGTGCACGTACCAAATTATTCACAGGTCAAGCAGGAGGCCTTAGCAGTGGTGTTTGGCATAACCAAGTTATGCGTTGTCATAGACTATCGGCCACTGATCATGACACCACGTGGCAAGCAGTGGCGCCAAGAGTCGTGCGTGTGGTTAGGTGGAAGGACACACTGGGACTCGAGGGACAAGCAACAAGTGTGTGCTTTGTTCGAGTGTCACTGGTTGCCCACTCCGGAATAAATGCTTCTGTTGTTGATATGAGTCGAGTACCACCGCTCGCGCTACAACGCTCGGCTACAACATGGTGGCATCGGTGTAGCGAACCACACAGAAGACAAGGAGCGACCAAGTGGTGAGCATCCACGCATTAATCAGCTCTCAGCATGCCCGACGAAAGGGAAGGAGACGGGGAAAGACTTGCTGGCCAGGCGGCGCTGCTAATGGATGAAGCTTGGAGCGTCGTCTTTGGAACGGGGCAGTGGGTTGCGCCACCAAACTCGTTGCTATATTGCCTAATGTCCTCCCTGTTATCAAAAAAGAACAAACAAATTTCCATCACCAAACTTTCTAAACCTCTATTCGGAACTTTGTCTCCTATGATGATAATTTGATTAATTGTGGCTGATTCCTTTGTAACGAGTGGGCTGCTTAAAAGCGCCCAGCCAGAGTAAATAATTATACATGGCAATAAAAGAAATAAAAAGGGGGAAAATTAGCAAAGGGAGGTAAATTGCTGTAGTGTAGCTTTGGTTAACCCTGGTTGATAGCGAAATCTTCACTGCCCCGGCTAGGCCCATTGTCGAGCTGTGGCCGAGGTGTGGTTTCGCAATGATATACAGACATGTTTGCATTGAATACAGTGTTTATTCATGATTTTTCTTTATGCCTATGAAGTTACTGCGGTGATCAGTAAAGTAGTGAGACTTGGTTGCAACTCGCAGCCGGGCCCAACTCTACTCGAGCAACAGTGGCAATGTCTCCTTTCAGGGCTCCATAAGGGCCTAAATATAGTCCGATGTAGCGTGAACGCGTGCACACGTTATGTCACGTTGGCGAGTCCAACAGCAGCTATAGTTCGACCGATGGTTCGACGTACTGGCGCTGCCAACGTAACCGGACACGCAGCCAATGCGCTCCGACATGCCCGGTGTCTGATGACGCTCGCCCGCGTGCTGATGGACTATAAGCGTGCCTTAATGCTCTCTTGTGGTTTGACCTCTAGCTCTCAAGGTGAAAACTGTTGAGTCGCCGACGGCTGCCTGAGGTAGCATAATGAAGCTTTCGCTGCCAATGGGTACCAATGGGAGGGGGCGGAGGGCCGACCCCAGCTCTTTTGCACACACAGCCCATCCTGGTTCACAGGCATTGATGTTGAGACACTGGGTTTCATCTGTTCCCTTCAGAATTGGTCACACTGTGCTACTGCCAAGTCATACGCCACCACTGTGCCAGTCTGTCCTTCATTACGCGCACTGCGTTAGACACCACGTGCACCCTGTTCCCGCACTCTATTCTCGTTCCCAAATTCCAGTGCTAGCAGAAGTGTAGTGCCCTCTGTGTGTCGTGAGCACAAACTGGCACACCGCAGGACAAGGTATTCCAGATTTTCCTCGTTCAGGCCCCATGTCCGATATGAGGTCAACGGGCTAGTCCAAGTGGCGACGGTACACAAGCTTATGCAAGACTCCTGTTCGTGCCTCAAAGAGGAGCACACTGCCACCGCTGTTATTGAACAGCTCCCCCATTCTAACAGTTGGTCTTGTGAGTGCTGTACAATCCGCAAGGTAGCTTTTGCTGCCATTGCATTCCGCCACCTCGTGGTCTCTTCAGCCACCTGGGTCTTTACAGCTACTACTGTCCACTTGGACTCCCGGTACTCGCATACTGGTTTCGCAAGAAATACATATTTGCGGCACAGAAATTGAACCTGCTTTGCATCACTGGGTTTGTTTGTTTGCCTTTTATGCAGGTGTATGTAAACAGACACCTGGGCCATCGTGTGTCGTTCATGAGGTGTAGACGTCCCTTGTAGGAAAGCTTGCTCCTTCCTTCACACGCCTTGTACGTGGACCAACCCAGATCACCCTGAATGGCTTCGATTGCGACGCACCCATGACAACCAAGGGCCAGATGGCCCGCTTCTCGCTGGCCTTGCTCCAACCATTCCCTGGTTTTTGCTGTGAGGCAGACAACTGAATTTGCAAAAGTCAAGCCAGGTATATGCAGATTTCCACATATCTCGGACAATCAGGAAGCGGTTACACTCCCACAGGCTTTTCCGACATAGAACCTTTGCTGCTCTCTGCAATGTTTTGCATAGGTTCTCTTTGTGAGTCGTCGGCAAGTCACTTTTTGTGCTGAGCACCACACCGAGAAACCGGTATTCCGTGGCCCACTGTATTCGAGGTGGTCATAGCGCTAGAAGACGTGGACAAGAACGAGGGAACAGGACGAGCGCTGTATTAGCTCACCTCCAGGCAGGTATATATTGACATTGGGCTGTGGGCCTGAGAGCAGCAACACTGCAGATTTTTTTGGCATTAAAGCCAAAGTCGCAGTTGTGTAAGCAGGTCGCAGAGAGTGTGGCCAGCTGTTGAAGGTCATTTGGGCTCTGCTAGCAGGACTAAGTCGTCAGCGTACGCTAAACCAGGCAGCTTCCAAATCACTGGGGGTTCCTTTGTACATATGCCTGAAGAAAAATTTGACTCCAGCTACTATAAGCGCTCGCTCCAGTCTGGAAACGTATTGCATATATAGCATCAGTGACAGTGGACAGCCCTGCTTGAGTCCCCGTATCATGACTACTGGTTGGGCTTGGGCTCCGCCAAAGCGTGCAACGACAGTGTTCTTTGTAGAGCCGGCGTAGCAGACCAATCCATACTTCAGGCATGCGAATGTCTGCCATCCGATGGAACAGGTGGCCATGGGGGACACTCGTATGCCTTTGATACATCCAAAAAGCTACCATAGAGGCTTCTCTACTCCTTGCGGGCTACTTCCACTGTACGAGTCAGCACAAAAAGATTGTCATCTAGGCGCCTGCCAGCTCGAGACCCATTGTGTAGTTCTGTAAGCTTGTCGTTCCCAGCCCATGCACTCATCCACGTCTTGAGGATTTGTGCGAATATACAGTATAGGATGCCTTGTCACGGTTAACGGTCTGTAATCACATATAAGACCAGCATCTACACCTTTCTTTTTGATGAGGCACACTCTTCCAGTTAGCCAGTCTGTAGGAATTGGGTCACCCGCCACGATGCCAGAAAAAATATTAGCAAGGTGATCCCGTGCTTTGGTCTCCCAGCTGCATAACAAGACCGGCAGGTATGCCATCCAGACCCTTTGCTGTCTGCACTCCAATGTCTGTGAGTGCCCTCTCTAGGGCCAGCTTTGACACCTCTCATTTCACAAGATCATTACTGGAGCTCTAATCTCCCAACTTGTCAGTCCTCTTGGGAGTGTACAGAGGCTGTTCAGGCTCAAGGTGATATAGTTTATGCACATGCTCCACGAGGTGCATCCCAAGATCAGTGACGGATCGGCTGCCTTCCTGCGGAGCGGCTGCCTTCCTGTCGAGGGAGGACATGTATGCCCAAAACCGCTTGTGGCAGTTTTGTCTCTCGGCAGTCAGCAATGGGAGCTGTGAGCTGTCTACTGTCATGTTCAGTAATCTTGCGCCTGTACCATTTCTTGCATGGCTCTTTTGCAATTCAAATACTACTGCCATCTTTCTTCACAGTCACCTGGAGGGAGTCTTTACAGATTTTCTATGTATTCAGTTTGCCTCTCTGGGCATTTAGGGCTTCCCGAACCTCACTATCCCACCAAGTCTTTCTCAGTACACCGCCGTGAGAGTTGATGTGAACCTCGTGCGCTCGCTGTAGCTTGTCTACATAATCGACATAGGTAGGTGACTCCAGATTTAGAAGACTGCATTCGAACTCTTTAGCTATGCTCTCATAGGCTGCTTTAGGCAGGTGATGAAAAGCAGGCTCACAATGTCCTTTGCGTCCCAGTCGCCATGCAGATTTTAAGATGTGTGGGAATTATGGAAACCGATAATTGCGCACGTCCAGAGGCACGCCAGGAGACGCGAGTAGAGCAGACGCTCCTTGCACGGTTCTCCCGCTCGGGAAGGCCCGGCGGCTTCCCGGCGGCGCGATCTCACCCCCTCCCTTCGTACCGGTCACATACGTAGACCATCACGTGGCCGCGGAGTCCCGCGCCCATTGGACCGAGCCCAGAACGAGGCGGGGCGGTCGCGATCGGCGCGACCGGCGCACGCCGGGGACAGGGAGACGACTGCGAGCCGCGACGAAGGACGGAGCTCAGGTAACCATCTTGTTCCCTTCCTTTGTCGTGCCCTACCTCGTTCGACCACGCTCGACCCCGACAAACGCCGAGGTCGACTCTATAGCCTGCTTCCAAGAGAATTCCCCCTGGAGCAATAAACCCTGTTTGTACTTGTTACACTATCGTGCGTTGTCGGGTTTCTGCCAGTCCTGATACCGCCGAACCCCGGTAGTACAGGGCAAGCACAAGGGAGTTGGCCGTCAAGCCTAAGCCTTAGGGACAAAGGCGGCTTGAGAGAACCCGGAGACTACAACTGCGGCCAAGTGGGGGACCAGCCGCCCCGAGTTTGTGCGAGCGCGGCACCCTGGCGCGACCAGATGCGGGTGCCGTCCGCGCTCGCCTTGGAGAGTGTGCCACGTATCTTCAAGGGATGCACACTCCAAGACTTCGGGGCGGCCCAACCCGACGTGGTCCTGGCCACCGATCCCGGGGCCAAATACTGCGAGGCCTGTGGCGGCCTCGTGGTAAAGCTCGCCCGGCACGAGGCCTCGAGGCTGCACCGGGACCGTGTGAAGGCCGGGACCCCCAGGAAAGACCGGTCCCCCCACCAAGACGCGGCTGAGGTGCGGGCCCGAATGGCGCGGGATCCCGGAATTCGCGGCGTTGGTGCTGGGACCGGAGCTGCCGGAACCTAGCGCAGAGGCCGTCGACCTCGGACAGGAGGAGGCCTTGGAGGTCGACTTCCTGGAGTTGTGAGCCCACCAGGCTTAGTGGGTAACTTGAGCCCAAGTTACCATCGGTCTTAAGGGGGGAGGGATGTGGGAATTATGGAAACCGATAATTCCGCACGTCCAGAGGCGCGCCAGGAGACGCGAGTAGAGCAGACGCTCCTTGCACGGTTCTACCCGCTCGGAAAGGCCCGGCGGCGCGATCTCACCCCCTCCCTTCGAACCGGTCACATACGTAGACCGTCATGTGGCCGCGGAGTCCCGTGCCCATTGGACCGAGCCCAGAACGAGGCGGGGCGGTCGCGACCGGCGCACGCTGGGGACAGGGAGACGACTGCGAGCCGCGACGAAGGACGAAGCTCAGGTAACCATCTTGTTCCCTTCCTTTGTAGTGCCCTACCTCGTTCGACCACGCTCGACCCCGACAAATGCAGAGGTCGACTCTATAGCCTGCTTCCAAGAGAATTCCCCCTGGAGCAATAAACCCTGTTTGTACTTGTTACACTATCGTGCGTTGTCATGTTTCTACCAGTCCTGATACCGCCGAACCCCGGTAGTACAGGGCAAGCACAAGGGAGTTGGCTATCAAGCCTAAGCCTTAGGGACAAAGGCGGCTTGAGAGAACCCGGAGACTACAGATGGTCAACTTGATTCGGTTGTGGTCACTTCCAACACTGAACTTCCCCTCCTCATCGATTGTGATGCACTTGACATGGCGTGTGAGTTGGGGCGACACAAGCACATAGTATATGCACGAGCGGCTATTCCTAGCACCCAATGTGTACTCCCCTTCGCAGTACGTGCGCAGGTTGGCTATTTCGAGGTTGAGTTCCCGTGCCGTCTGAACCACCAGTTGTCCATTGACATCCTGGAATCCATCCAGTGTCAGCACATGTCCATTAAAGTCACCCATAAAGAGGACTTCTCTGTCTGTTGCCCACTGGTGTACATCGCCCAGCACACATTGCATGATTCTGGAATTCCCTTCGTGCTGGCCACTGGTCACTGCAAGGTACACGACCCTTACTATCACAGGAATTCCTAAAATGCTGCCACTTATTCACATGTGCTCCTTGCATGGGCACTCGTCTCTCCCACATTGTTCTGGCATGCCACATGGTGCCTATGCCCCCACCTTTCCGCGCACCTTCTTCACGGTTGGAACCTGACCAGGTCCACTTTGGATGCTTTGGATGTGGATGCGGAGAGCTCCATGTTCTCAGTGTGTAGCATCTCGTCCGATTTTGTTTCCCTGCCATCTGTAGCATTGCTTGTCCAAGAACTGCCATGATTGGTGCCTTGGGGTGGGTGTTCGTCCGCAACCATTGTATTGCAGGGCAAGAGAGACGAAGTCCTAAAAACGTGCCTAAAGCGCCGCTAAACAGTGCCCCCAAGGGCGAGTTCATTGGTTTCGAGTCGGGGGAAAGGTGGCCATATGCTGCTTAAAGCTCAGGAGCGCAGTGGAGCCGCCGCTTTCGCTTTTGTTGCGTTTTGGATTTCAGCAATTTTCAGGTGTGCAAGAATTCTTCAGGCCAAGCACTCATCGAAAAGGCAGGAAGCTCATCAATTCACAATACGTTTACGACGTGCAGGGGCTTGAAGGGACGATTTCACCGTGCTGCCACTCGCAAGTGCAGCGAATGTCATACGATGTTGAAATCTGGCTAAGTTCTATAAGGCATGTTCGCGCGACTAGCAACAATGAGTGGACAAAGTGATTGTTCTTAAGAAAGGCCAAATGATCTGCAATAAACAACGAAACGGAATCATGAAAGGTCCACTGACAACGGCTGGCCGCGGCCGTCGGTGGCCCGAATTCGCGCATTCAGGCCGCCGTGGGTCTTTGCCGTTTCTGCAGCACAGCCAATCGCGTAAGCACTTTTGCGGTGCCAGAACTTGTGGTCTCGCTACTTTATTGTAGGCGGAGTGATGATGTCTCTTGGCCCCTATTCTTCCATCTAAGTATTATAGACAGAAGCAATCTATATGTGTATGCATATATATATTGTAAGGAAAAAGTGCAAGGTAAAGCCAATTAAGGGAGAAGTGGAGGAAAAAGAGGTCAGAAGTAAACCAGGCACTCTGGCGGAAGGCCGATTGTCTGTCTGCTTCTCATTACAATGGCGCAGTCAACAGGACGCCCGATCTTAAGGCGCTCCAGCCTTAAGCACCGTACTGTGGAGGCCTTGCATCCTCCTGCATCTCACTGCCCTGGGTCCTTCCAGCGAGAGAACGCCATCAACGCTTCCCTTGGCATGGCTGCCGTACCTGGGACTACCTTGATCTCCGATATGCCAAGGCATGCCATCCACACTGCCTTGGACATGGATTCTCGTCGTCCTGGGTGCCTCCTGCGGCCAGGGAACGCCGTCCACGCTTCCCATGCCCTGTATCACTGCCCCACAACATCATCGACCTCCCAGCCAGCAAGGGCTGCCGTTCACGCTCCCCTGGCCATGCTGCCGGTTTCAGTGAGTACCGCGACCGCCACCAGCCCTGGCTCAACGGATGCTGTTCACGCTCCCTCGGCCACTGGTCCGGCTGGCCCGAGTACTGCGGCCGCTGCCACCGCCTCAGTGTGCACAGTTTCCGCCCTGGTTCCTCGCCCAGTTTGGTATCGGGAACCATGGCTGATATAACTCGAGCCATCGCATTACTGTCACTACAGTTTGAAAACGCCGCCAAGATTCTGACATCCGCGTATGGTATGCGGCTTCCTGTGTGCGACAGCACTTCCTGAATTTCGTGGTTTCCAAGACAATCCTGCACAATGGCTGTAGATTGCAGACTCCTTGGGCGACAGACAAGGTAGGTCCGATGGTGCCAAACGTTCGTATGCCGAGGGAAGGCTTTGTGGAGCCGCCGAAGTGTGGAACAGGTACAGCGGTCATACGTACCGGTCATGGCCTGAGTGGTCTGAAGCACTGCTAACAGTTTTCGGGAGCCTCGCTTCATCATACGACCACCAATTTATGCGGATGCGCGCTTGATGCCAAGGCCCATCTGAAGATGTCTACATTTATGACAAGTTAAGGCTCCTCGGCGCATGCAGCCTGACCTGGCCTTCTACAGCTCGGCAATACGTACTGGATGGATTGCTAGATCCCATACATGGGGCCATTTTGGCGGCCCAACCCCTCGAAACAACAGCAGAAGTTTTTTCTCGTAAAGCAGCCGAGCTGCAAGAAAGTGTACGGCGCCGTCAGGCTCTCGCTATGCTGGATACAGGCTCCTCGCAGGACCTGCATCCCTCAATCTAGTCAAGGTTCTACAACATACTGCGGCAGGTGCCAATGCAACCCCACAGACACCCCACAAGAGAACCACAACCGGGTTTACTACAAGACGCACGAGCTACCACTGCTTCAAATGCACGTTGGCAAAATTGACGGTTTATGTGCTGCTGTGGACGCAGACGCTCAACGGTCAGCCATGAATACTCTGTCGTCAGCGACCAACCACCACAACACAGAAGTCTTTAACCATGCTGGTGCCGCCAGCTCACAGAGTGAGAATGAGGATCACGCTTATCAAGACAGATTATCGTACATCGCTGGCCACAAGCAGAGTGTGTCCGAAGTGCAGAGCGATGACAGAGACGTTAAATCAATCACTGCCTCTCTCGAAAGGCCAAGCAGAGACTCGAAATTTGTAATTCGAGATGGCATTTTGTACCGCCGGCCCTGGAAGAAGAATTGAAGAGAGGAGTGATATCGTACTCCCAAGCTCTATGCGATCGAAAGTAGGGCGCACTATCCATGCCT
The DNA here is from genome assembly GCF_013339745.2 of Dermacentor silvarum. Lineage (NCBI taxonomy): Eukaryota > Metazoa > Arthropoda > Arachnida > Ixodida > Ixodidae > Dermacentor > Dermacentor silvarum. Next base: position 51,049,474 of record NC_051162.1, read on the forward strand.
ACAAGGAGCAAGATCACATTGGGCAGCGAGCCACGCTACACAACGAGCAAGAACAATTTTGGTGGCCAAGAATGCAAAGCAATATTCGCTCCTACATGACCACTTGCCAAGCCTGCCTGAAAGCGACAGCCAGGCTGCGAGCACCATATAACACTAAGCCGTGTTAAACCGACTACCAGGTGTTACCAAAACTTAGTTTAAGCCAGAGACACGTGCACCAAAGCGCCGCCTTCCAAGAAACGAAGAACCAGTCAATACTTCAAGAGGACAGGTACAGAAAATAGCTCCGTGTGCACAACAATTAGACAAGAGTCGCCGCTGGTCTGATCGAGTGTTCTGGTCTACAACGCAGACGACGTGCCTGCGGCTTCGTGAAATCTCTCGGGACCAAAAAACACTCACCAAAATTGAGGGGCAGTTCAAAATTACTTAGCGTTCGGGCAAGAAACTGTGCAAGACTCACAACGTGGCCAAGTGTAAGGAAAAAGTGCAAGGTAAAGCCAATTAAGGGAGAAGCGGGGGAAGAAGAGGTCAGAAGTAAACCAGGCGCTCTGGCGGAAGGCCGATTGTCTGTCTGCTTCTCCTCATTACAATATATATATATATATATATATATATATATATATATATATATATATCGAAAGCTGAGCATAGCAGAAGGAAATGAGCAGTCTAAGAGATGATGCGCAATGTTGTGACAGTTTATCTTACAACAGCCGTTTCTAAGGTAGACGACTACTGTGCTTCGCAAACGATGGGAAATATATATATATATATATATATATAGATATATATCGAAAGCTGAGCATAGCAGAAGGAAATGAGCAGTCTAAGAGATAATGCGCAATGTTGTGACAGTTTATCTTACAACAGCCGTTTCTAAGGTAGACGACTACTGTGCTTCGCAAACATGGCACACGCCTACTAAGCCTCTCAAGTTCACTTGTGCGGTCAGCTGGAAGCAGCCGGGTGTAAACTGCCGGAAAAATGGTAGGAACATAGGCGTGACTCATGGTGTCGTTCTTCTCATTGCCGACAAAGTGACGACTGCATATTCTTGTGTTCAGTGTCGGCAGCCATGGCGTGCCGTCAGAACTGGATATAGTACAGAGAACGCGTGCAAGAAGGTTGTAAATATCCTACGTGTATACGTAGCAGGCAGCCTTTCTCTTGCGTACTTCACGCCTCGAACAGCACGTATCCAGCACTTCCATCGCTCCGCTTTGTACGGCTTTCTGGGGAACCAATAGAACTGCACATCAGGATTACAATCCTCATGTTCATGACAATTCACTACGGAACAATAACGGCGGCTACCGTGCTTCGGGACCACACGCTGCTCAGTGTAGTTGCCAGGTACTGCGTTCGACGCGGTTTGTCGAAGCAGAGTGTGCTCGTTTTCCCTGTCCGACGATGCAGGCAGTAGCGCACAAGGTCGTGTGTACGTGTCAAGCACTTTTCGAGTCTGAAAACTACTCACAAAATTTAATACAACGCACAAAGCGATCAAGACCTCTCTAAGTGAAAAGACGTCGTCCATCTTAACCTACCCAGGTGACTGTTGCAAGCCACCAGGCTGCGCCACTGTACTTTCAAAACTCCCAACGGGATCCGGCGGACTGGAAGTGCTGGAGTGCTAGACGGGAACGTTACCGACTTGGGTCTTCATTGTACCTTCGTGATGAAATAATGCAAGTAAACACTGTTTTTATACGGCATGGGAAAGGAGGCCAAAGATATCTTGATGTCACTCAAGTTGACAGGCGCTAAAATGGCGAACTATGCTACTGTTAAACGCAAGTTCGCGGAGGATTTCATACCATGCATGAACATAATCTACGAGCGGGAAAGATTCAACTGTCGTGTTCAACAACCCAGAGAGCCGGTCGAAACATTCATAACGGACCTACACAAACTGGCAAAGACCTGCGAATACGGTGAACTCAAAGACGAGCTCATCCACGACCAGTGTTGTGGTAGGACTGTTGGACATGGGCTCAGCGAGAAGATGCAGCTGGATTCCAAGCTGACGCTGCGATCAGTGACAAAAATGGTGCAAAACTCCTGAAGTAGTGAAGCAGCAAATGGAGATTCGCCGCAAGATCAGAAAGCCAGGCCACAGAAAAAGAGCAGCCATAAAGAAACAAAAAGAATGTCTCGAGCGCCTCTGTGTCAACGCACCGTGAAAAGCAGACTCAGAACGCTGTCAGTGGGGGGGTGGGGGAGCCCGTAATCACACGAAAGCGCAGCGCCCAGCCATTGCAAGACATGCAACAGCTGCGGGAAGAAAGGCCTATCAAGCTTTTTTGTGTGCCTATCAAGTGCACACAAAAGTGACATGCCGAATTGTTCGTCCAAGCGAAGGCAGTGTATGGAAGAAGTGCATCTCCGTGAGGTTTGAAGCACGATGACTAAAGAGCCTTGGAGAGTGAAAGCAAAGCTGAACGGCACAGTTCTTGTGTTCAAAGTTGACACAGGCGCTGAGGTCACGGCAGTGTCCTTTAAGGGCTACAACAGGGAAACCATAGGACCCCTGGAGACAACAAATCAGACACTGACTGGCCTAGGTGGAAGTTTCATTCGCCACGGTAGGCTACTTCACAGCCACGATAGAATGGCGGTATGCAAGAGTGCAAGAGAAGGTCTTCGTGGTCAAAAGGCTGAGAGAATCTCTTCCAAGTCGTCCAGTAATAGTCACTGGGCATCATTCAGCGGCCACTGGAGCTTGCTGTAACACACGACAGTGGCATCCTAGCCCAGTAACGCAAGCTGACGTCAGGACTTGGACTGGTGGAGACCACGTACCGTATCAAAGTGATCAGCGACGCTAAGCCCTACGCAGTCACTTGCCCATGGCGAGTACCTCTTCCTCTCCTTCCTCTTGTCAAGGCAGAACTTAAAAGGATGGAATACTTTGGTGTCATACAAAAGGTGGAACAAGCAACTGAGTAGTCCTCCCCTATTTTGGTGGCTTGGAAAAGGAACGACGAAACTGAGGGTAAGTGTTGACTATGGCCAACTGAATCAGCAGATTGTGAACGCATGCTGATGTCTACGGTCGATGAATGCCTTGCAAACTAGCTGGTGCAAAAGTCTTCAGTCGCTTAGCTCCATTTGGACAGTTCCAGTTCCTCAGACTGCCCTTTGGCATTTCTACGGCACCAGAATTCTACCAACGTGAGATGCTCAGAGTCCTGGAGGGACTAGATGAACTGACATGCCTGCAAGGTGACATCATTGTGTCCGGAGGAACAGTTGAAGAGCATGTTGCAAATCTTCACAAAGTGCTGAGTCGGCTTGCAAAGGCAGGCGTGCAAATGTGCATTTCCACAGTGAGGTCAGGTTGCTGGGACACCTCGTTTCCGCAGCAGGTGTCAGGGCTGACCCAGACAAAGTGGAGGCCATTACACAGATAGATGCGCCAAAGGACACATTCGATGTCAGGTCATTCCTTGGATCAGCAAACCATCTGGTGAAGTTTCTCCCAGGTCTTGCTGACATGACCAAGCCATTGAGAGACCTCATGCATGCAGATGCTGAGTGGAACTGGGGCCCGGCACAGCAGCAAAGCTTTGAAGGTGTGAAGCAGGCACTATGTGCAACACCAGTTCTCATGCACTACGACACAAGAAGGCCACACAACCTGTCAGTAGATGCATCGTCCTATGGCTTAGGTGCAGTTCTCCTGCAGCAGTCACAAGGAAGGCTGCTACCAGTCGCATATGCATCACGTTCACTGTCGGAGACAGAACAGAGGTATGCACAAATCGAAAAGGAAGCCCTAGCCATTACTTTGGGCCTGTGAACACTACTGCAAGTACCTTCTTGGATCATCATTTCACATCGAAACAGATCCCAAGCCCCTGGTCCCTCTGCTGACAACCAAGTGCATGGATGAACCGAGTCCAAGACTCCAGCGTTGTCAAATGCGCCTTCTTGAATATGATTATTCCATCACTTACATGTCAGGGAACAAAGTGTTCACAGCCGACCTGTTGTCTCGAAAGCCACAGCAGAGCCCTGCTGAAGGCGCTGGCAGAGACCTCAAGAGCGCTGTGGAGTAGTTTAAAGGCAAGCATCACGTCATATGCTAGACAGAACACAGGAAGCCTGCCACCGAACCACTTCTACAGACACCACTCCCTGTGCATCCGTGGGACACCATCGGCATCGATCTTTTCTCATTGGAAGGGAAAGAATACACCTTGGTTGTTGCCTACTATTCTAGATTCTTTGAGCTCAAGCAACTGCATGGCACAACTACTAAAGACGTTATCAGTGTTCTGGAACCAATCATAGCACGATTTGAAGTGCCAAGAACAGTTCGCATGGACAATTGTCCACAGTTTACCTCGTTGGAGTTCAGGCAACTGATGAAACGATGGGGTTCAGACCACGTAACCTGAAGTCCGTCCTTATGCCCAAAGTAACTGCATGGCTGAACGTACAGTACAAGCAGCCAAGCAGCTTCCGAAGAAATCTCCCAAAATAAACATGGCACTGCTGTCCCACAGAGCCGCACCAGCAGTGGAAGGCTTCTTTCCAGCAGAACTTCTAATGGGGCGCCGCATCAACACAACTCTGCCATTGTGGTAGGAGGACGCCAGTTTGATGTTTGTGGTCGGTGTGCGGGGCCGATATTCGAAATACGCGGGCTTTTCGGTGCTTGTGCTCCGCGTGCGGGGCCGAAAAGCGTGGGAGTGAGCGTCGCTGGTGCGCGTGGTCGGTGCGCGTGCCGGGAGAGACCATCTGGAACGACGGGGCAGCCAGGCTGACAGAACGGGCAGTGCAGCGAGATGGAGCAGACCGAACGCCGGCCCACGTCCCGGCATCCCGGTCCTGCACTGCGAACCGGGCGCCGCCCCGACTTCTACCATCGTCACGGGTCCTGCTGAGCTGGGCCTCGTCCCCGCTCGCACGACTGCTGCCGTGCTGCCGGGCTCGGGCCACGTTCCAGAGCCCTGGTCTGGTTCTCCAAGCCAGGCGTCGCCCCGGCTTCTGCCACCGTCATGGGTCTTGCTGAGCTGGGCCTCGCCCCGGCTCGCACGACCGCTGCCGTGCTGCCAGGCTCGGGCTACGTCCCAGAGCCCTGGTCCTGTTCTCCGAACCGGGCGTCGTCCCGGCCTTCACCCCACGGCTGTGCTGGGCTTCGTCCTGGCTGGTAACCCAGCGCTGTGCTGCCGAGCTCGGGCTATGACCCAGAGCTAACGCTCCGGAACCGGGCTACGTCCTGGTGCCAACCTGAACGTCAACCGCCGCCCGTATACCCACCGCCGTCAGAGCCAAGTCCACCGAGCCGTCGCCACGAGGCCGGACTCCTGTGTAGAATTGTGAGTGCTCGAGCGTGACACTTATCCAGCTTATCTGTATAGTTCGTGTTCCCGTATTCGTCCCATGTGCCGTTCGTCTCATAAATACGTCTCTTTGTGTCTCTGGTTGCTTTCTTGTGCGTCTGGCTGACCTGCGCCCACAACATAATCATCACAATTTTGGCGAGCCTGCCAGGATCGGCTTTAACATCTTGCCGACAGCTAGACGCACGGGAGGAGACCATGGATATTGAGAGACTATACGCGATCGGCAAGGACATGGGCTTAGCTGGCGCCGCTCTTCGCGAATGGGTTGACGCGGAACGTGCGACAGAGAGGGACCTCCGCGCTCAAGCTCGTGATGATCAGCGCGTGAACATTGAGCTAGAAGAAAAACGACTACAAGCCGAGGAACGCGTGTCACAGCTGAAGCTCAAGCTTCAAGAACTTGCAGCCAGTTCTAACGCGCTACAGGTGAGCGGCGACGCGGCTGTACCAGCTATGATGGATGGCTGTAGTCCACACAAGTTATTGCCCCCATTTAATGAAGCGCGAGATGATCTCGACGCCTATCTGCAGCGTTTTGAGCGTGTCGCAGCGTCTCAAGAGTGGCCTCGAAGTAAATGGGCTCTATCGCTCAGTTTGTGCCTGACAGGGGAAGCTTTGGCTGTGATTAGTCGGCTTGATTCCGCGTCCGCCTCAGACTATGATCAGCTGAAGGCTACGCTGTTGCTGCGATTCCGGTATACCGCCGAAGGTTACCGCGAGAAATTTCGCAAAGCGAAACCAGAAGACAAGGAGACGGGTCTCCAGTATGCTTCTCGCCTAGCGGGTCATTTCGACCACTGGATGGAAATGGCGAAGGTCGAACAAAGTTACGACGCTCTTCGTGACCTAATAATTTCAGAGCAATTTAAGAAAGGATGCTCCCCTGCGTTGCGAGTATTCCTCAAGGAAAGAAGCTGCAAGAAACTTAGCACGCTCGCACAGCATGCCGATTGTTTCTTGGAGGCCCAGGATATTTCCAGTCTGAGCAAGGACAAGTCTTTTAAGGACTATGGAGAGATAAGTCGCCTGACAGAGTCCGCTAAGACACCGCCAAGAGGCCACACTCAATGCTTTTTGTGCAACAAGACAGGTCATCGGGCATCTGAGTGCTGGTCACGGACGAGAAATAGCCCGTCAGAAACTGGCTGGTTTAGTGGCAAGACTGGTTCTCCAGGCGAGACAGGAGAGACGCAAGAAAGGCGACAAGCGTCATGCGTGCTGTCAACCGGAGAAGCGAACGAGACCGGGATGCCAGGAGAGCGATACGTTGTTCTCCAAAGCGGAGAAACCATTCCAGTGGTGAATACGACCTGGGCATATGATGAAGAGGCTTTGCCAGTGGCCAAAGGATGTCTCGAGGGTAAGGCCGTAACCGTGCTCAGAGATACAGGCTGCAATACTGTAATTGTGCGGCAAGGACTCGTTCCGAAGGAAAGATTGACAGGAACAGCTTGTCGTCCCTAGACAGCTGAGACAGATGGTGCTCAAACGCGCACACGAGGGAATCCTCGCAGGGCACCAAGGCATAACTCGGACCACTGACCGCATTCTCACTGAATTTTACTGGCCAGGAGTGCAGTCCGAGACCAAGAGGTATGTCAAGACCTGCGACGTTTGTCAGCGGATTGTCAACGCAACTGTTACCGAAACACCTTCCTCCCGCGTGGACATTGACGTCGTCAGCACTGTCGTAAATCGGCATCGTCGTCGCCGTCGGCATCGTCGGACAAAATGACAGCGACATGACCTGACCACTAGAAAGACCGTCAAGGGAGGTACTGCTTGTTAAACCGAAGACTGCTGTACACCTCGCATGACGATTGCAGCACTCAGTGTTTTGCGTTACATGTGTTTATTCGACGCGTCCTACCTCACTGCCGCGTCGTTCTTGAACAGGGGGGGAAGTGTGGTAGGAGGACGCCAGTTTGATATTTGTGATCGGTGTGCGGGGCCGATATTCGAAATACGCGGGCTTTTCGGTGCGTGTGCTCGGCGTGCGGGGCCGAAAAGCGTGGGAGTGAGCATCGCTGGTGCGCGTGGTCGATGCGCGTGCCAGGAGAGACCATCTGGAACGACGGGGCAGCTAGGCTGACAGAACGGGCAGTGCAGCGAGATGGAGCGGACCGAACGCCGGCCCACGTCCCGGCATCCCGGTCCTGCACTGCGAACCGGGCGCCGCCCCGGCTTCTACCATCGTCGCGGGTCCTGCTGAGCTGGGCCTCGTCCCCGCTCGCACGACCGCTGCCGTGCTGCCGGGCTCGGGCCACGTTCCAGAGCCCTGGTCCGGTTCTCCAAGCCGGGCGTCGCCCCGGCTTCTGCCACCGTCGTGGGTCTTGCTGAGCTGGGCCTCGCCCCGGCTCGCACGACCGCTGCCGTGCTGCCAGGCTCGGGCTACGTCCCAGAGCCCTGGTCCTGTTCTCCGAACCGGGCGTCGTCCCGGCCTTCACCCCACGGCTGTGCTGGGCTTCGTCCTGGCTGGTAACCCAGCGCTGTGCTGCCGAGCTCGGGCTATGACCCAGAGCTAACGCTCCGGAACCGGGCTACGTCCTGGTGCCAACCTGAACGTCAACCACCGCCCGTATACCCACCGCCGTCAGAGCCAAATCCACCGAGCCGTCGCCACGAGGCCGGACTCCTGTGTAGAATTGTGAGTGCTCGAGCGTGACACTTATCCAGCTTATCTGTATAGTTCGTGTTCCCGTATTCGTCCCATGTGCCGTTTGTGTCATAAATACGTCTCTTTGTGCCTCTGGTTGCTTTCTTGTGCGTCTGGCTGACCTGCGCCCACAACATAATCATCACGGCCATCCACCACTAAAATGCTTAGGCTGACATAGGATGACAGTGAATTCAGGCACAAGAATTAAGCGTATAGATCCAAAGTTTACGGCGTCTACAACATGCGGCATAGGGTATGGAGTAGGGAATGCATCCCTCCGAAGACAGCTGGGGAAATCCCGACTGGAGCAGCATCCTACGGGACAGTAACACAAGCAGCGTGTCAACTGAGATCTTATCTGGTACAGACATCGACAGGGCTTACAAGACGTACAGGCAGCCAGTGAGAGCAACAAGAAGTGGATGCCTGTGTGAACCTCCAAGCCACCTGGACCTGTAGCCTGCCCTTCCAAAGAAAGGGGGGTGTCGTGGACTATCGGCCAATGATGGGGGCGACACCACTTGGCAAGCGGTGGTGCCGAGAGTCGTGTGCGCGGTTAGGGCGAAGGACACACTGGGACTCGAGGGAAAATCAACAAGCGCGTGCTTTTTTCAAGTGTCACCAGTCGCCCATGCCGGAATAAATGGTTCTGTTTTAGATGCGAGTCGAGTACCATCGCTCCCGCAGCAACACTCGGCTACGACACGTGTAACCAAGCCAGGTGACATGGGCTTAATTCCGCTCAGCATTGGATAAATTTGACATCTTTTTTGTCATTGTATAGCGGCTCATTTACAGTAGCACGTACATAGTTACTCAAGTTGGCATGAAACAGGCTCATTCAAGGCTGGCACTGACCAAGTGGCCACATGCCCAGTGCCCCAAGTCGGCGTCCAAGAGTTTCTTCGAAGAGCTGTACCTATGCAGTCCCACATCCACAGTGACCCATGTGAGTGTAAAAAAGGTTCATTGAAGAGCGGCCGGTATGTACACACTGCCACATACTCAGTCACCCAAGTTAGTCCAAGGGCTGGTCTCGAACCTTGTTACCCCAGCACAGCAGCCCGATGCGCTACCCATTAGACTACTGACTACCCAGTGACCAAGGTAAGTGGAAAACGGTTATATAAAAACACGCGCACATACACACAGACAAGATCACAGCCCCCAAAGTCTGTGTTAAGTACCCTACGAATGCTACAACAATAACAACTATAGAAATCCAGCAACACAATGCAGGTAGAGGAAAACTAGCCATAAAATTATGCAATGTAAACATCAAAGATACAAATAAGCACAATGTAAACAAAATGTCTTCACTCAAAATTGAAGGAACTTGTACACATAGAAGGCCATCTACAAGGATGTTGCAAATGCAGTTTGACATAGTAGTTGCAGTATCACTGGGCGACTTGTTCCATTCCGATGTTGTTCATGGGTAGAAAAACATTCGAAACGACTCTTCTAAACATAATATTTCTCTAACTTGGTTCACATTATCTTTACAGAGGGGCACACTGTAATAAATATTGGTGATCACTGTTCTTGCGCGCTTTAGAAAATGTATGTCATGAAATTATTTTAGCATATTTTAATGTGTTCATGTAACATATTGACACGTATACATGTTTATCTTTCACCGGTGGCCGCTTTCCACCGGCTAACAAATGTTAAACGTTATCGCTCGGCGCAGGACGCGCCTGTATCGGAAGTTTCTAGAACATTATCGATGCTTCTTTCCATTGCCTGTTTTCACCGACGCTTCTGTTATCTGATTGCATGACTGACGCGAATTGTCTAGAACTTTCTGGAAGACACGCGGGCATCAGGGATTAATCTAGAACCTTCGATGACTCAGGTATAAAAGCCGACGCGTTTCGCCGCTGATCAGATTTTCGACGATCGCCGACTGTGTTCGCCGCTATCGTTGTGCTTTGAGTGTACCTTGCTTTTGTGGGCACAGGTTCGCCCAATAAACAACCCGTTTCGTCGTACACTGTTTTACGACTGTTTTCTTCAGCGTCACTACTACGTGACATCTGGTGGAGGTGCTTTTGTGTCCATGCAGCGGACGCCCCCGCAAAGCCGCGACCCAAGCCCGAAAACCGAGAGGGACGAAGACCACGGCGCCAAAGGAACCAGCGAGCTAGC
>NC_051162.1:51059740-51092243 GCF_013339745.2 Dermacentor silvarum
TTACCGCCGCGAGCCGTCACGTTGGTGTGTTCATCGCCCCTCCCGTTCCTGACGGCGACATTATCGTTTCTCCGATTACAGACGTCCGCCTGACGCGCAATGTTACTGTGCCACATACCATAGCCACATTAGCTGATAACTGTGGTTCCTCCCGCTACTAAACTTTGGTCTGACCCCCCAAGTGTGCCCCACAAGATGTCGCTTGCCCACTTCACCGCTATAACAGACCATGACGTCGAGGTTGTCGCCATAACTGCACCTGAGGAAGCTGCAGTTTCCCCGTCACCAAGTTCCGACGACACCATTTTTTGCAACATGATTGGATCAAATTTTCGCCTGACCAGGCCGACGCTCTTTGCCAGGGTTTTGGCCCCATACAGCGACATTTCGACATTCGTGATCGACCCTGGGCCAGAACTAAGATTGTCGCCCATCGAATCAACACTGGCGACTCTTTGCCAATTCGCCGTCGACCTTACCGTGTGTCCGCATCAGAGCGCGAAGTGATTCAAAAAGAAGTGGCTAAAATGCTTGCGAAGGACTACATCGAACCATCATCTAGTCCTTGGGCCTCTCCCGTCGTATTAGTAAAGAAGAAAGACGGTTCCTGGCGTTTCTGCATTGATTATCGGCACCTCAACAAAATCGCCAAGAAGGACGTGTACCCTCTTCCACGTATTGACGACGCCCTCGACTGCCTCCCATGGTGCCACCCTTCTTTTCATCCCTGGACCTTCGATCTGGCTACTGGCAAATCGCTGTAGATGACCTGGACCGCGAGAAGACCGCCTTCGTGAACCCTGACGGCCTTTACCAATTCAAGGTCATGCCTTTCGGTCTCTGCAACGCACCAGCCACGTTTGAGAGAATGATGGACACACTGCTTCAAGGATTTAAATGGTCGGCGTGTTTTAGTTACCTGGACGACGTGATAATTTTCTCCCCCACTTTCGCAACCACCTGGAGCGCCTTCGACCATTCTAGCAATTCTTCGACGAGCTGGCCTCCAGCTAAATTACTCGAAGTGCCAACTTCGCTCTTCGTCAAATTACTGTCCTGGCCACCTCGTTGACGCTTCCGGTGTCCGACTGACCCAGCGAAGGTACGCGCTGTCACGAACTTCCCCGTTCCACGGTCTGTCCATGACGTTCGTAGTTTCGTGGGGCTTTGTTCCTACTTTCGCCGTTTTGTGAAAAACTTTGCGGCGCTCGCTCGTCCACTCACTAGACCTTCTCAACAAGACGTCCCGTTTTGTTGGGGTCCTCTACAAGCTGACGCCTTCTCTGAGCTCATCGCCGCCCCTAACGACTCCACCTATTCTTGCCCATTTTGACCAAGCTGCTCCCACGGAAGTCGCGCACAGATGCTAGTGGTCACGGCATCGGTGCAGTTTTAGCCCAAAACCAACGAGGCGTTGACCGTGTTATTGCGTACGCAAGTAGTCTCCTATCGAAATCTGAACACAATACTCTATTACGGAACGGGAATGTCTTGCCCTTGTCTAGGCGGTTTCGAAATTCCGTCCTTACTTGTATGGCCGCCCTTTCCGTGTTGTCACCGATCATCACACTCTCTGTGGCTTTCTTCACTGAAGGACCCTACTGGACGACTTGGTTGTTGGGCGCTGCGCCTTCAGGAGTACTCTTACTCAGTTACCTACAAGTCTGGCCGCCTCCATCTGGACGCGGACTGCTTGTCCCGCTACCCTGTTGACCAACCAGAGGGACCGGACATCGAACCTAACCCCTGCGTTATGTCTATGTCTCAGTTTCTCCAGATTGGTGACGAACAACGCCGTGATGCTTCTTTGCGATCGCGCATTGATTGGCTGGAATCCGCACCTAACGACGCCTCACTGCTCATGTTCGTCCTCGTGAATGGCACATTTTACCGTCGTAACGTCCAATCAGATTACCCTGAGCTGCTTCTGGTTGTGCCTAAAGAGCTGCGTTCAACGGTACTGCGTGAGCTTCACGACGAACCAACTGCTGGTCACCTTGGTGTGTCCCGCACGTACGACCGTGTCCGGCGCCGCTTCTTTTGGCGCGGTCTCGCCCGGTCTGTTCGACGTACGCGACCTCTTGCGACAAATGCCAACGTCGGAAACGTCCTGCCGCACCCTCTGCTGGACTGCTTCAGCCGCTCTCCATCCCGACCGAACCATTCCTCCGTGTTGGTTTAGACCTTCCGGTCCTTTTCCTGAGTCAAGATCCGGCAACAAGTGGGTCGCTGTTGCTATAGATTATGCGACCAGGTATGCAATCACTCGAGCGCTCCCCACCAGCACTGCTACTGACGTTGCCGATTTCTTGCTCCACGATGTTATTTTGCACCATGGCGCCCTTAGCCAATTGCTCACAGATCGAGGCCGCGCATTTTTATCACGAGTAATCGACGATCTCTTGCGCTCCTCCTCAACGCAGCACAAGTTGACCACTGCCTACCATCCCCAAACAAATGGCCTCACCGAGCGACTAAATCGTACCCTCACGGACATGCTCTCAATGTATGTTTCATCTGACCACGTGACTGGGACCTGGCGTTACCTTACGTGACCTCGGTACAATTCATCGCGTCACGATACCGCCGGTTATTTACCCTTTTATATGCTCTTTGGCCGTGAATCGACGTTACTAATGGACACCCTACGATGGATGGATGGATGGATGGATGGATGAGGCTGAACCCTTTAACTCGGGCGGTGGCATACGCCACCTAGCCAAGACTAGTAACATATTTTGTACTTTGTGGTGGGTGAAATTTCACCCCTGCCTTGATTTTATCCACCAATCAGATAACCTCGTTTGGTTATTTCTACCCGCTTAAAGTCTATTTTGCCTTCACTGTCCCTAAACCCCAATGCTTTGAAAAAATCAGCCCCGTTGCTTTGCACTGTAGGGTTAAGCCCTTTACAGAAAAGTATGAGGTGTCGGCCGTTTCCTCTTCTTCTCCACACGCACAGCACAACGTGTGACAAATAGTACTTGACCTTGGTACTTGACCTCGGTACATCTTAGTCCGCATACTCCCGTCCTGGCTTCAAATAGCGGCTGCTGCCGCGCCGCCTGCGAATACGCACGTGATGTCATCGCTCTCGTGCCGATCACGCGCGTCTGATCGCCCGCTGTAGGCTGTTGGCTCGCAAGCGACCCCAGAAGCGCCTCTACGACAGCCGGCATCACGACGTTCGCTCTCCACCCGGTGCCTTAGTCTCCTGTGGTGTCCATTCCGTCGTTGTTGGCTTATCCGAAAAGTTGTTATCTCGATACACAGGGTCCTTACCGAATCGTACGCCAGGTCACGGACGTCACCTACGAGATTGTTCCCGTCTCTCCGACTTTACCACCTGCGATCGCTCCCAGTGACATAGTTCAAGTCAGCAGTTCACGTCAGCAACCACAATGTGTGAAGTGCGCCGAGACGGCGCTTCCACCACCGGGGGTAATGCTACGAGAGAGACATTCAGCCTGGGGCAGACGACGAAGAAGACGGTCTCTCTGGTGCTGGTGGCTGTCCACCATCTTGGCTACTGTGTCTCTCCCATACTGTAATACAGTGTCAGTAGTCCCGCCTTGTGTCATTTTACGTAAACAATATCTTTAAAAAATTACTACTCCCATCTTCCACAGCTAGAGTGCCCAGTATGTCCCACAAGTCCTTTTGGATTACACTGTCATAGGCTCCCTTGATATCCAGAAATGCGAGCTATAGGGGGCTGTGTTCCTTTTCTGCTATTTCAATACACTGCGTCAATGAGAACAGATTATCTGCGAACCTTCTTTGCTTCCGGAACCCCTTTTGTAGTTCCCCCAGTACCTCCTCGCCCTCCACCCATGCCTGCAGTCTCTCCTTTATAATCTGCATCAGAACCCTGTAAACCACTGACGTCACTGTTATGGGAGGGTAGTTGTTTATGTCGGCTTTGTCCCCATATATCATTATCATCCTGCTCAGTCTCCAGCTGTCGGGGGCTTTAACGTCCATTATCATTTTGCTCCGGCCTCGCATAGCAAGGCCGTGAGCAAAATCCCCCCCCTGAGTCGAGTTGAGCCCTGCTTCGAGGCGAGGCCGGCGGCGCTCCTTCTTGCGTACCAAAGTCCCTATATATGAAAAGTACCGCCATCCTTTGATCAACGCCGCTTCTCTCTCTCCTGTATATCCGATTGGACGATGATAGCGCGCGCTTTCACTTCTTTATATTTCGTTTTTTTTTCCGCCTCAGGGCTATGTTGAAAGTCCTCTGCGCAGCCGCACTCGCCGGCGGCGGCGGCGGCGCGCGCCCGGCCATGGCCCGGCCTGAAAGCTTCAACGTGGACTTTCTAGGTGCGCCACCGTCGACTTGCTTCCGCAAGCAAAAAGTAAAGAAAAAAACAAGCGCTTTAGGATAGGAGACGGCGGAGGAAATAGTAGATGGCGGTACTTTTCTTATATAGGATTTTATGCGTACCTCCGTCTCGGCGCCACCTTGTGGAGTCGTATGAAAACGTCGGGTTGGTGGTGTTTTCAAACTTAGGACTGTAAAAAAAGTCACAGGCTTGCGCGGCACGCGATCATGCATTGGGTCACAGCATTCCAGAATACATCTAGCTATGTGTATGTTCGTAAAATTTGTTCTACATTTAATATCACATGTTTGATGCGGGCCAACAAGGCACTTAATAACATTTTGGAACCGTCTAACAAACACGTTCATGTATATTTTGCAGTCTGTATTTGTCAAACAAAATTAGTTATTAACAATTAATTAAGTGATTCAATTCTGTGCGGGCGAGCGTGAAACAAGGATGTCATTTGTCTCCTCTTCTTTTGGGATTTACCGGGAACCTTTTTGGTTTGGTTTGTTTGCAAACACCACGTATTCGAGGCTACACATTCTTGAGCAGTGAAATTCCAGAATATGTCTAGCTATGTGTATGTTCGTAAAAATTATTCTACCTTTAATATGGGGACGACTTAGCCGTGTTTTGTACTGATGAAAAAGCGTGGAGGAAGTTGTCAAAATAGCTACAGCTTTCTGCACAGCAACAGGTAGATAGCGCTATCAGTTGGCCGTAATGCCTTGGATTTTGGCATGACAACTGGCAGAACACACCCGAAGTGTACTGCAATATGAATTGGACAGTTTCCCCAGGAAAGTACCTCGGGGTTCCGCTAAATTATTACCAAAATGCTGAGGAATATTGGTCTGAGGAAAACACACGCGTTAAAGGTACAAACGATAAATAGGGAGACCATAATTTTTCAGTGTTTGCAAGAGCTTCGGTTTGCAATGTTTTTAATTGTCAAAGTGTTCTACGTGTTGCAAGTGATGACCATGACCAGAAGTTCGGTTCAAAAAGTCCACCGAGTGTTTGCGATCTTTTTATGGGATCGCAGTGGGAGCGCACCAGCCGGTGCAATTTGTTTCATAAAGTGAAAAATGGTGGTCTAGGGCTCTCGCACCTGTTCTTCAAGCAATTGGTGAACGGATTATTCTTTGTGCGGGACATAAATATAGGCTGATGATGATGATGAAACTGATATTTTCTTGAGAACTGTGATCCCAGCACGATTACAGCATTATTTTATTTTGTTGTATCATCATTTTCTTTGGAAGCTGGACTGCTTAGTTCCTATTTGCGTGAAGTGGTTATGTCTATACGCTTGCTCAAGGCAAGATTTTCGTATGAATAGTTGTCTGATGATACGAAAACGCGTTTGTATTGTGATATTCTTGATCTGGTCCTACCAATAGCTGTCTATCGACTTGTCTACAAGCTAGGTCCTGAGCGCGATGTGCTAAAGCGTGTTAAAAAATGCCGGTCAGATCCTCATTTAAATAGTTATTTTTTTCAGATACATATCGACACTCTCCCTGTAAAGCCATTGTTACAAAATAAAGGTCTTTTTGTACCTTGGTCAGTAAACTGTTTAACCTGTAACAAACCGGAAACAATAGAGCATATTTTTCTAGACTGCCACGATGCCGTCATTCTGGGGATGTCCTACAAAGAACTCTTAAAAAGGAATTGCCGTTAAGCCCATTTGGAATCCGGTTTCTTCCACATGCGGATACAGGGGAAATACCGAGTGATATGTTAATGTTGCTTTGCATCCGTAGCGTATAGAAGACGAGAATGGATATTAGGTATGCTCATATACAGGCTCACTCAGCAAGACACTATTTTGTTGAGAGTATGATCTACACACGAGACTTGTTCGAAGCACAATGTGAACCCCCAGAGTGGCTAGCTGTGTTAGACCAATTGGCTTCTGTGAAGCCTTTTTAATTAACACTGGCCGAGTTGTGGCTGGTGTACTTAGAATATGTACATGTGTATCTGATAATGTTGTTTGTGTTTGTGAAATGGAAATAAAGAATTAGAAAAAGCTTGCGTGGCTCAGTGGTAGAGTATCTGACTCCCGCGAATTGGGGCCCGGGTCGATCCCGGTGGGAACTTGGGACTTTTTCTTTCTAATTTCCGGCGATAGCGGTTACGGACACCGGCGGCGGCGGACACCATCGCCAACCGAAACGGCATTGGAATGAGCCCATAACAGCTTACGCTGGAAAAAGTGTGCGTTATACCGCGGTTTTCGCCGGATCTTACGTTTGCTTCATTACGTGACGTAGGTCACCCTGGCGACCACGTGAGCGCATTAGCACTTATGTGCGCTCCGCGATTGGCCTAGCCGTCTTTAATAAAACACTTCGACGGTACGGTGATCGCTACTGTGTACGTTCCCTCTGCAACGCCTACGAAAGACATCGAAACGTTCATGATAGACCTGTTCAGTCGGGTGATGTCCAACGACGATACGCCCATTCTCATCGTGGGGGCAAAACATTGGAGGACGCTTAAGCTTCGCCTTCAAAGGGACACTAAAGGCAAATACTAAGTCAAGCTAAAGTGACGGATTAGTGCTTGAGTATCCCTAAGGCATCAATGCTAACGTGAACAGAGCCTTAATTAGTAATCGAGAAATTAGGGTAAATGCAGGAGGAGATTAGAGACTCCCCGGGACATCAGGTACTTGCCCGATGACGAAGGCACTCCTCATTTAAATTCTGTCGCTAATACTCGACCACTCGTTATAAAAAACATCATTGTATTGTACTTTAAGACGAAAGAAAATTCTACTTCACCAGTTCTATCTCATTTTTAGAAAAAAATATTGTCGCAGTTTCACCCGAAAGGTGAAGCATCAATTGCGTTAGCAAATTAGCAGAGAGCTATACCGCGTAAGGATAGTAGTTTTATCAGCTGTATAAACTTGGACATGCAGCAGCACCAGCAACGCGTAGAACTGTTGTCGACGCCGTCGGCGTTTTGCCCGCGTTCGCACCGAACGCGCGCGGCGTTGGTGACTGTTGCCGGTGCCTCTGGGGGCGGCGCGGAGGTTTTCGACGAGATCAGAATGGGACACTTGTCGAGCAGCGTCAGAAATCTTACCCACCTTCTCGCCTCGCAACGTTTTAGTGGCGAAGCTCCTTAGGGTGTGGGTCGTTCCCTCCTCTGTAGTAGTAGTAGTATGTAGCCACCTCTAGTTTATGCATTGCTCAATAGATGGCGTTGTGTGTCCGTATATGTATGTATACGCATATATACATATATATGTATATGTATAGTATAACCGGAAGCCGACTTCCGCTTCCGTTACCACTTCCTGTTCCGCTACTAGTTCCGGAAGCCAGCTTCCGGCTTCCGGAGAACGCGTCCGGCGTTTTTTTTTTTTCTCTCTCGTCCGTAGCTAGGTGCGCTGCGGTGCACAAGGGCGTTCGTTCCCGACGCGCGTTCTCTTTCTCTCGTTCCCGACGCGCGCTTTCTTTCTTATCCGTAGCTAGGGGCGCTGCAGTGCACAAGGGCGTTCGTTCCTGACGAGCGCTCTCTTTCTCGTCCATAGCTAGGGGCGCTGCATTGCACAAGGGCGTTCGTTCCCGACGCGCGCTCTCTTTATCTCTCGTCCGTAGCTGTGGTTTACCCGAATGATCCCCCGGAGCTTCGCCCCACTCATCATCATTCACCCCGTGGATATGCTGTGATTTTTTTATATAAATACGCATTTGGTGCCGCAGCTAAACGTCGCCTCCCGTCCCCCGACGGCCTTTCGCGCGATGGAAGAAGTCGCGTTTTCTCTCCCCCGTGCGTTCGCTCCCCGTGAAAGCGCGCGTCCCTCGCGCACTTTCACTCGCACATACAGCATACGGCGTGCGGCGACGATTTCATCGCCGTTGGACTCCATACGGAACCTCACGGCGACGCCGACTGCAGAAATTCGCTTGGATCGAGTGTCCATGTCACGGATAGAATAGGAGAGGTGGCCAAACGGCGCCGCTTCACCAATGCGCCACGCATGACGCGACACGGCTCTCGAGTTGCCGCCGCTTTGCGTAAGGTGGCAGCAGGGGTAGTATGGGTTCATTTCTCGCTCCGCCGTATTTGAAAGTGCGTAGACGGCGGGTGTTGCGAGCAGTTAAACTGTATTTTTACGTCTCTGACTTTTGAGCAAGAGCTTCGCGTCGTATTGCCGTACACCATAGAGGTCTTCAATAAGACTGAATAAAACGGACTTTTCGCGCGGATTTTCGCCTACAGCGTCACTTCAGACGCGTCGTTTATTTCTTGTTTACTTGATTGTTTTGTCGTTATTTTGCTGCATGCAGATTGGTTCTCAAGACTATACGGTGACTAATGCGTCATTTCCAACTGAATCACGTGTGAAACGAATATCTTATTCGTTTCACACGTGATTCATTCATGAGGAAGAAGAAACAGCTGTTTCTTCTGATCCATACCGCTCTCTTCCTGTCTCTTAACGTTAGGCCTAACATTTTTCGTTACAAAGCTCTTTATGGGGTCCTTAACTTGTTCTCGAGATTCTTTGTTAACATCTAAGTTTCTGCCCCATATGTAAAATGCAATGCACCGGTAAAATGTAAAAGCACCGGTAAAATGCAATGATTGTACACTCTTCTTTTCAATGACAGTGGTAAGCTCCCATTCATGATTTGGCCTTGCCTGCCATATGCACTACAACCCAATTTTATTCTCCTGTAAATTTCTTTCGCATGATCAGGGTCCCCGGTGAGTATTTGACCTAGATAAATGTACTCCTTTAAAGACTCTAGAGCCTGACTGGCGATCCTGAATTCTTGTTCCCTTGCGAGGCTATTGAACATTATTTTTCTCTTCTGCATATCAATCTTCAACCCCACTCTTACACTTTCTCGGTTAAGGTCCTCAATCATTTGCTGTAATTCGTCCCCATTATTGCTGAATCGGACAATGTCATCTGCAAACCGAAGGTTGCTGGGATGTTCGCCCTTGATTCTCACTCCTAAGCCTTCCCGGTCTAAGAGCTTGAATACATCTTCTAAGCATGCAGTGAATAGCATTGGAGAGGTTGTGTCTCCTAGCCTGAGCCCTTTCTTGATAGGTAACTTTCTACTTTTCTTGTGGACAACCAAGGTTGCTGTGCAATCCTTGTAGATATTTGCCAATATATTCACATATGCATCCTGTACTCCTTGGTTACGTAATGCCTCTATGAGAGAGAGGAAATAAATGTTTGCTCTCATCTCTCTCTATGACTGCTGGTATCTCAACTGAATCAAATGCTTTTTCATAATCTATGAAAGCCATATAGAGAGGTTGATTGTACTCCGCAGATTTCTCTATTGCCTGGTTGATGACATGGATATGATCCATCGTAGAATATCCCTTCCTGAAGCCAGCCTGTTCTCTTGGTTGGCTGAAGTCAAGTGTTGCCCTGATTCTATTTAAAATTACCTTGGTGAATATAGAGCAAGCCAATGGGTCTATAATTCTTTAATTCTTTAACGTCTCATTTCTTATGGATGAATATAATGTTGGCGTTCTTCCACCTTTCTGATACACTTAAAGTCGTGAGGCATTGCGTATAAAGGGCCGCAAACTTTTCAAGTATGATATCTCCTCCATCCTCGATTAAATCGACTATTATTCCATCTTCTCCAGCAGCTTTTCCCCTGGTCATGTCTTTCAAGGCCCTTCTAACTTCATCGCTAGTTATAGAAGGGGCCTGTGTATCCTGTTCATCACTACTTCGAGTTAAATTAGCTTGGCTGCTCTGGGCACTGTACAGGTCTGTATAGAATTCTGCTACTTTTACTATACCATCGAAATAGCTGATGATATTATCCTGCTTATCTTTCAGTGCACACATTTTGCCTTGTCCTATGCCTAGTTTTCTCATGCTGCGTCCAGGGGCGGATCCAGGTTTTTTCTGAGGGGGGGGGGGGGTTAGCTTCTGTCAATGATGATGATGATAGTAGTCTTTCTTATTTACTGAAATTCACCGTTTCTGCTCATGATAAACCTGCCTCTTATATGGCTAGTGCAACACCTGTAGCGAAGCCAGGTATCAGTTTCTCCAAACTTACAGGAAAACGACGCTGCCCAACACAGCCATGTGCTTGGTGGCTGTGCCTGGTAATTTATCTAAGTCTCTTAGTTTAGTTGGTTCATGTTCCTGAGTCTTAGCCTCAAGAACATGAACAAAAATAAATGGGCGGCTAAAGCGTGGCCACAGAATGAAGGAAGAGGTCAAGAAAGTTGGAAACCAAGTACAGGGTAATTGAAACTGTAAATAGACAACCAGGAGTCATCAGAAAGAAAGTAAGAGAAACAGAGACAGTTAATTGGATATTAATTGGAGCAGGAAGAAATTGGAAAGGAAAACCTGTAGGCTAACACAATGGGCAGTGCCTTGCTATTTGATGCTCGAGCCGGTTGCCTAAGGACAAAAACATAACGGAGCTAGATATTCGGAACTAGATTAGGCATGTGGATGCTGCAGCCAAAATCCGGAGACCACTGAGCACACCTTAATGGAATGCGAAGGGATTCACCCAGTGAGAACCGTAGGTAACGTACACCTTCCAGAAGCGCTTGAGTTTAAGTGGACGGAACCGTCAACCGGTCAGCAGTCTACATAAGTAAGAGACGTTTAGAGTACTGGTGGAAAAAAAGCAGAGAAGAAATTGATGCGACGGGATCTATTGCATTTATATGTAGCATTAAAAGGTAGATTCTGAAGGCGAAAAAAATTAAGGATATGTATACAAAAATGCTAGATAAAAAATAACCAGCCCTTCCCCTGTCGAGAAAATGGGGGTAAGCGAAGCTTGTGGCAAGATGACGCTGTCGCAGGCGTTCCGCTTCGTTTGCCCTAAACTCAGGGTTGGCCGCTCTTCGCTAACGTTTGGGCTCAACATCACGCTCCCACAACTGGGGGCCCGGGGCTCTTCGCAGACGTTTGCCCTGGGCTTCGGAAGCCCTCACGCTAGAATCGGACGACAAGCTTCGCCTACACCCATTTTCTCGACAGCGGAAGGGCTGGTAATTTTGTATCTTT
Organism: Dermacentor silvarum; assembly: GCF_013339745.2. Taxonomy (NCBI): domain Eukaryota; kingdom Metazoa; phylum Arthropoda; class Arachnida; order Ixodida; family Ixodidae; genus Dermacentor; species Dermacentor silvarum. The sequence goes on from NC_051162.1 coordinate 51,071,117, forward strand.
GGGTCCCACGTGTGACAAGGGTAGTTCACGGCGCGTTACAGGTCCCCGAGCCCACTGGGGTACGTGCGATTGAGCTTGGATTCTTTCTGCACTATCACCAGGATCGGCCCACTTCTCAGCGTGACACCACCACCACCACCGCCGACACAAATGAGCCTATATATAAAGCTTCGCTTAAAAAAATGTTCAGCCCTAACATCCCATAGAGATGGTTGAACAGCGAAGCTGAAAAGGGGCGGCTGCGGTGTTTATCTTAAGGTTTATCACGCGGGTATATTAGTCTTTCTGAACTGTCTTACGCAATTATGTCTCACTTTACGCGCCCCTTTATGTCGAGCAATGAAGGCACGGGCACGTATGGCGTTGTCGGCGGCCGGCGGACTCCCGGTGCTCTTCGCGGCGGCGTTCTTCGTACGCAAGCTGCTACTCGGCAGAACGCACGACACGGGGCTGTACCATTTCGATGTGGGAGGGAGAATGACCCGCACGCGCACCGCTGCGAGAGAGGAACGATGTCACCAACCGCGCATCCAGACGTTCCTTCTCCCCTGGCTCACTCACACTTGGCGCGTGCGCACTCCCCACAGGCTGCGCAACGTCACACCCACGCTGCGAAAGAACCAGACGTTCCCTTTTCTTTTGAGAGAGAGAGATTGTGGTTGTGAAGAACGACGTCACCAACCGCACAACCAGACGTTCCTTCTCCCCTGGCTCACTCACACTTGGCGCGTGCGCACTCCCCACAGGCTGCGCTACGTCACACCCACGCTGCGAAAGAACCAGACGTTCCCTTTTCTTTTGAGAGAGAGATTGTGGTTGTGAAGAACGACGTCACCAACCGCACAACCAGACGTTCCTTCTCCCCTGGCTCACTCACACTTGGCGCGTGCGCACTCCCCACAGGCTGCGCTACGTCACACCCACGCTGCGAAAGAACCAGACGTTCCCTTTTCTTTTGAGAGAGAGAGATTGTGGTTGTGAAGAACGACGTCACCAACCGCACAACCAGACGTTCCTTCTCCCCTGGCTCACTCACACTTGGCGCGTGCGCACTCCCCACAGGCTGCGCTAACGTCACACCCACGCTGCGAAAGAACCAGACGTTCCCTTTTCTTTTGAGAGAGAGAGATTGTGGTTGTGAAGAACGACGTCACCAACCGCACAACCAGACGTTCCTTCTCCCCTGGCTCACTCACACTTGGCGCGTGCGCACTCCCCACAGGCTGCGCTAACGTCACACCCACGCTGCGAAAGAACCAGACGTTCCCTTTTCTTTTGAGAGAGAGAGATTGTGGTTGTGAAGAACGACGTCACCAACCGCACAACCAGACGTTCCTTCTCCCCTGGCTCACTCACACTTGGCGCGTGCGCACTCCCCACAGGCTGCGCTACGTCACACCCACGCTGCGAAAGAACCAGACGTTCCCTTTTCTTTTGAGAGAGAGAGATTGTGGTTGTGAAGAACGACGTCACCAACCGCACAACCAGACGTTCCTTCTCCCCTGGCTCACTCACACTTGGCGCGTGCGCACTCCCCACAGGCTGCGCTACGTCACACCCACGCTGCGAAAGAACCAGACGTTCCCTTTTCTTTTGAGAGAGAGAGAGATTGTGGTTGTGAAGAACGACGTCACCAACCGCACAACCAGACGTTCCTTCTCCCCTGGCTCACTCACACTTGGCGCGTGCGCACTCCCCACAGGCTGCGCAACGTCACACCCACGCTGCGAAAGAACCAGACGTTCCCTTTTCTTTTGAGAGAGAGAGAGATTGTGGTTGTGAAGAACGACGTCACCAACCGCACAACCAGACGTTCCTTCTCCCCTGGCTCACTCACACTTGGCGCGTGCGCACTCCCCACAGGCTGCGCTACGTCACACCCACGCTGCGAAAGAACCAGACGTTCCCTTTTCTTTTGAGAGAGAGAGAGATTGTGGTTGTGAAGAACGACGTCACCAACCGCACAACCAGACGTTCCTTCTCCCCTGGCTCACTCACACTTGGCGCGTGCGCACTCCCCACAGGCTGCGCAACGTCACACCCACGCTGCGAAAGAACCAGACGTTCCCTTTTCTTTTGAGAGAGAGAGATTGTGGTTGTGAAGAACGACGTCACCAACCGCGCAGCCAGACGTTCCTTCTCCCCTGGCTCACTCACACTTGGCGCGTGCGCACTCCCCACAGGCTGCGCTACGTCACACCCACGCTGCGAAAGAACCAGACGTTCCCTTTTCTTTTGAGAGAGAGAGATTGTGGTTGTGAAGAACGACGTCACCAACCGCACAACCAGACGTTCCTTCTCCCCTGGCTCACTCACACTTGGCGCGTGCGCACTCCCCACAGGCTGCGCTACGTCACACCCACGCTGCGAAAGAACCAGACGTTCCCTTTCTTTTGAGAGAGAGAGATTGTGGTTGTGAAGAACGACGTCACCAACCGCACAACCAGACGTTCCTTCTCCCCTGGCTCACTCACACTTGGCGCGTGCGCACTCCCCACAGGCTGCGCTACGTCACACCCACGCTGCGAAAGAACCAGACGTTCCCTTTTCTTTTGAGAGAGAGAGATTGTGGTTGTGAAGAACGACGTCACCAACCGCACAACCAGACGTTCCTTCTCCCCTGGCTCACTCACACTTGGCGCGTGCGCACTCCCCACAGGCTGCGCTACGTCACACCCACGCTGCGAAAGAACCAGCGTTCCCTTTCCTTTTGAGAGAGAGAGATTGTGGTTGTGAAGAACGACGTCACCAACCGCGCAGCCAGACGTTCCTTCTCCCCTGGCTCACTCACACTTGGCGCGTGCGCACTCCCACAGGCTGCGCTACGTCACACCCACGCTGCGAAAGAACCAGACGTTCCCTTTTCCTTTTGAGAGAGAGAGATTGTGGTTGTGAAGAACGACGTCACCAACCACGCAGCCAGACGTTCCTTCTCCCCTGGCTCACTCACACTTGGCGCGTGCGCACTCCCCACAGGCTGCGCAACGTCACACCCACGCTGCGAAAGAACCAGACGTTCCCTTTCCTTTTGAGAGAGAGAGATTGTGGTTGTGAAGAACGACGTCACCAACCACGCACAACCAGACGTTCCTTCTCCCCTGGCTCACTCACACTTGGCGCGTGCGCACTCCCCACAGGCTGCGCAACGTCACACCCACGCTGCGAAAGAACCAGACGTTCCCTTTTCTTTTGGTCCCTCACACTATAACGCGTGTGCATTCCACGCCGACGCTGCGAGGGCGTATTTATGTATGTCACCAACACGTGTTACTCCGGGGTGAAAGACACAGACGTTCGATCTTCTCTTGCTCATATCATCATCATCAGCTGCAGCAGCAGCAGCAGCAGCCTATATTTTATGTCCACTGCAGGACGAAGGCCTCTCCCTGCGATCTCCAATTACCCCTGTCTTGCGCTAGCGTATTCCAAGTTGCGCCTACAAATTTCCTAACTTAATCATCCCATCTGGTTTTCTGCCGACCTCGACTGCGCTTCCCTTCTCTTGGTATTGAATCACATCACCTCAACGAAATACCCCGCACCACGATAATTTGGACACCGGGACATGAAGGCGTCAGCGGAAACCATCGTGCACACACGATAGCCCGAGGTCACTGCAACCGGGCACTGCAAGAGACGCCAGAAGACCCAAGTCCAGACACACTACAAACTTACTACGATATACTGCAGCACTACCGCCTTTCGAGAAGAACGATGCCGCCACCCCACCCATCCCTCACCAGAGCTGAAGCCACGACCTGGAGGCAACTCCAGACCAACACCTATCCTCACCTCACGCTCCTTCACGCGATGTACCCCACCCTTTATCAGCCCCTTTGTCCTTTTTGTACAGAGCGAGCTACCCTCTACCACACCACATGGGCATGCCAAAATATCCCCAATAACTCCCCAATTCGAAACGCAACGCACGAGCAGTGGGAGATGGTGCTGACCAGCTCGGCACTGGAGGATCAGCGAAAGCTTATCGCCAGAGCCGAAAGTGCTGCCACCGCCGCTGGGGCCCTGGACTGAAGGCTCCACCCACCACGGAGATCGACGCTTCTCCGTGCCTCATCAAAATAAAGTTTTGTCTCTCTCTCTCTCTCTTGGTATTGATTTTGTAACCCTAATGGTCCACCGGTTATCCATCCTACGCATTACATGGCCTGCCCAGCTCTATTTCTTCCGCTTAATGTCAACTAGAATATCGGCTATCCCCGTTTGTTCTCTGATCCACACCGCTCTCTTCCTGTATCTTAACGTTAGTCCTAAGATTTTTCGTTCGGCTTCAAATCTGAAGGTCGTAAGTTCGAATCCTACTCCAGTCCACCACATTTTCAGGCATGGAGTGGTGCCTGACACCGGCAAGAAAAAAATATATCGCCGAGAACTAGTGGGGCTATATTAGTTCAGGTGCAACCAAACTAGGAAGGCCCGCTAAGCTTCATCAAAGTCACTCCCTCACCAGAACAGGAATTGGCCTCCCTGGTGCAGTATTCGGCCACTACCTCCCTCATGACTCCGACTCTTGCTCATAACTTCTTTCCAACTCGGGATATTTCTTTTTTCGAGCATGCGCACTGGTTCCTGCGGTGAGCCCTCCAGGGCACACTTGGACGCTTTACCTAGGCATATACAGCTTCGCTGTAAAACATGTAGAGCATACCTGATTAAATCAAGCAGGTTAGGTGACTATTTGCCACCACCCCGTTTCAGAGGGGGTGCCAATAAACCATCATCATCATCACCCTCTGAAGTTTCTCTGGCGTGAGCGACTGCAGACGGTGACGTTCTTCCTCGGACTCATTGTGTCGTGTGACACACAAGTTCCGCTTTTGCAAGGTCCCGCTTTTGCTGTCTGTAATCACGTTGTCCATATTCATATTGCTGCTGTCGACGCCTCTCCGCTTTGTTAGCTTAGCTTTCTTTCTCCAGCGTGAACGCACTACGCCGCACCCCTGTCTGTTCCAGGTAACGGTAAGATGCAACCGATGGCACCATGAGGGGGATATAAGTTAATCAGGCGCGAAGGCGCTCGTGGGGACATGGGAGTGTTTGACAAAAGGGACGTCCCCTCGTTCGATCGCCGCCGCCGATGGGACGAGTACGGCACGGCCGACGCCAGGAGGTCCAAGGTCGGTGTTCATGAGAAAAAATAACTACGGCAACTTCGCGACACCGCACCCCTACGGAAAACAGTAAGCTTGTGAGCGAGCTAGCTTTACTTCTACATGGCCGCTACCACTGGTATTGCGAAAAATACTTTTGAAGAATACTGGTAGCCACACTTTTTGCGACAGGGCTATCACCCTGTCAGCGAGGGGCGATGCAGAAATCTGAGGGAGAAGGGGGGGGGGGGTCAGGACATCCGGACATCCCCCGTGGATCCGCGCCTGGCTGCGTCCATATTTTACTGCTTCCTCAATCTTTGCCACGTTATAATTTCGGATATCCCTTACTTTGTACTTGTTGATCAGTTTCGACAGTTCAGCGAATTCTATCTGACCTCTCGAGGTTGGCACTTTAATGTTTTGCCATTTCTTTATTAGGTCCTTTGTTCCTTGGGAGAGCTTACCTACTGGTTGCCTTGGTGCCTTACCTCCCACTTCAATTGCTGCTTCTGATATCAACCTAGTTACTGTTTCATTCATTACCTCTATGTTGTCTTTATCTTCCAGTTCTAAAGCTGCATATTTGTTTGCGAGCACCAGCATGAATTGGTCTGCTTTTACCCTTACTGCGTCTAGGTTGGCTTGTTTCTTCATGATGCAATTTATTCTTTCTCTCGTCAAATTGAGAGAAATCCTAGACCTCACTACCTATGGTCACTGCACTTTACCCTACCTAACAATTCTACATCCTGCGCTATGCTGGGATTGTATGAAATCTATTTCATTCCTTGTTTTTTCATTAGGGCTTTTCCAGGTCTACTTCCTGTTGTTGCGCTTCCTGAAGAAGGTATTCATTATTCGGAGCCTGTTCCTTTCCGCGAATTCTACCAACATCTCTCCTCTAGTGTTCCTGGAATCGATGCCGTAGTTGCCAATTGCTTGCTCACCAACCTGCTTTTTTCCCACTTTTGCATTGAAGTCGCCCATGACTACAGTATACTGAGTTTGCACCTTTCTCATTGCTAATTCAACATCTTCATAAAACTGTTCTATTTCTTCATCATCGTGACCGGAGGTTGGGGCGTAGGCTTGTACTACCTTCATTCTATACCTCCTATTCAGCTTTATTACGACGACTGCTACCCTCTCATTAATGCTGTAGAATTCACCAATGTTGCCCGATATGTCCTTATGGAATAGAAATCCTACCCCAAATTCTCTCTTATCTGGAAGACCTTTGTAGCAGAGGATGTGGCCGTTAGTCAGCACTGTGTAAGCCTCACCAGTTCTTCTAACCTCACTAAGGTGAATAATATCCCAGGAAGTGCCTGATAATTCTTCAAATAGCCCTGCTAAGCTAGCCTCACTTGATAGGGTGCGCGTATTCAACGCTGCCAGGTTCAGTTTTCATTGGCGGCCTGTCTGGACCTAGAGATTCTTAGCACCCTCTGCCGCGTAGCGGGTCTGACCGCCGCCTTGGTCAGGTGCTCCGCAGCCGCTAGGGACTGAGGGTCACGGGTAAATTGTTGGAGTCATTAAGGAGGTAGCGGCCGAATACTGCACCAGGGAGGCCAATTCCTGTTCTGGTGAGGGAGTGACTTTGTTGAAGCTTAGTGGGCCTTCCTAATTTAGTTGCACCTGGACTAGTAGAGCCACACTAGCTCTCGGCGATTTTTTTTTTTTGCCGGTGTCAGGCGCCACTCCATGCCTGAAAATGTAATGGACTGGAGGAGGATTCGGACTTACGACCTTCAACTTACTGAAGAAAAAAAAACGAACAGAACATTACACGTCTAGGTATACAACACCATAATCCTCGAACTTGTAGGATGATTCCAAGTAAATGGTCATTGCAATATCATATGCGGTGCAACCACCATGCACTGTCTGTTCGTACTCTACATCCGTTATTAACGCACGTAATAGTGCCACTGAGAGCCTCGTTGACTTCACGGATGTACTATCAGACTCGCTCTCACTGTGCGGTCAAAACTCTTGCGTGGGACTCACGCATAAAAAGGAAAAAGAAAAAAAACTTGCGCAAGTTACGCGTTCAAGGCTACAAGGAGATTCGCGCTTATTTATAAGTAGTTCCACGCACTAAATGAAACTCAAATGCTGCCGTCTTCTAAATACACGTGCGAGACACGCACAGCCTTATATAGACATACCATTCCATAATACGTCGAAGAGAAAAGAAATCCGTAAAGTATACCATTACTAAAAGCAATCAGCGCAGTCCGTTTCTAAGCCGCAGGACTCTCTACGTGCGTGCGGGAATAACCATCCGGCGATTTTTAAAATCAGCTGAAGTAGACTGCAGAATAAGCAGTATCTAACCTGATACAGCGTTATTTTCAGAACTCGCGAAATCTGAAAAGAAAGTCTTAGTTTAACGGAAACTCACGCGAACTATTTGCATATCTCTGCGAAAAAAAGAAAAAAAAAACACTGACGCTATCTTTTCTCGAGCGTTCAGCTGTCACGTTTTCCTGAAAGCAAAAATCAAATTAACTCGAAAATTTATCTGCCTCTACCACGATCAGAAGAGACCAACACTGCCCTCTGCCTAACAGAAAGTTCCTATTTAATAAATAAGCCAGGAAATCCGCAGCTCGAACACGCAGGCCTCAGAACTGAAGGTGAACTCCAAGACGATGACGTATGCTGGCCTTTGTGACTTTGGTGACGATGCACCAGCTGCCAATCAGCTCGCAGACCACGGACCAGTGTTAACTTTTCGTTCTTTTGGTAACCAGCACGCTCGACCTATCGCTGTGTTTGCTAGCAAGCGCAGCTTGTCCTGAAGGCGATTTTGCTGCTAGAAGAAGCAGGCGTCTTTGTGGATGCGATCGTCTGCGACGGAACCACTACGAACAGGGCCGCGTAGAAACAGTTTTCCATGAGTGGATGCCTGGAACACACAAGGAACTCCTTTGTACATCCATTAGATGACAAGCGTAATGTTTACGTATTTTCTGATGTCCCGCACCTGATTATGTGTACAGGAACCGCTTGCATGCACAGAAAATATTGAAAATCAATGGACAACGCGTTGAGTGGTCGCACTAATTGTATGTTGCAGACACAAAGCCCCCCAGGTAACTAGAGAATTTGCCCGAAGCTTACTATTTCTCACATTAACCCTTCGAATAGGGAAAAAATGCGCGTGAAGCTCGGTACGCAACTTTTTAGTAGAAGCGTTGCTAGCGGCCTTGCATTTTACTCAAAAAGGGGAGTGTCAGGCCTCGAGAATATAAAAGGCACTATTGACTTTACAGTGCGCGTGAATGATATGTTTGATGCATTGAATCGCAGTCACCCACACTGAAGGCGTCAAACCCGGGTCAAAGGACGTCCCAGTTCTGGCATCAGCCCTGCACTGGCTAAATTCCTGGGGATAAGAGGTTAAATCGCTCAAAATTAGCGACGACTGTTTCCTAACTGAGTCAACAGCTGAGGGTCTTCGGGTGACGCTTCTTCCGGCGCTTGAGCTGACGCGGTATTTGCTAAATCAGTGCGGATATTCTTATGTACTTACGACAAAATTCAACCAAGACATCTTGGAGTAATTCTTCGGCATTTTACGCCAAGTAGGGGGACAGAATGACCACCCTTCAATGCCTATATTTCTTCAATTGTACAATATGCTGTTTAGTGAAACCTCCAAAATTTGGCAACTGTCAAATCGAAAGTTCCGAGGACGCATCTATGCTAACATTAAAAGATTTCACGTCGCTATTCGAACAGCATGATCCGGCGGAAAGCCTACTTGAACGGTTGAAATCAAAACTGGACGGACTTGATCTCGTACAATGTGGAGTTGCATGTGCGAAGTCGCATTTGACCATATTTAGGCGGCCTCTGAGGTCCCCGAGTGCATTGTATACTATCACGGGCTTCATGTGCCGCAAATTGCTGAATATGACTTCTTGCACATTTTGCAAGAGCAGCCTCACCGAGTCTGGTAAAATAAGTGAGCTATCAGAGGCCGAACTTGTGAACTGCAAGACTCATGGTGGCTTGGTGCATCCCACTAAGTCAATTTTTATTGCGATAGCAAATATATGGACACTCCAAAGCGGATTTCTGCCGTCGGCGTCGTCGTCGCCGTCGCCGTGAGGTTCCGTATGACGTCAATGGCGATGAATTCGTCGCCGCGTTCCGGACGCTGTATGTGCGAGTGAAAGGGTGCGAGGGACGTGCGCTTTCACGGGGAGCGAACGAACGTTCAGCGCCGTGCTCCCTGAAGGGCTGCAGAATTAAGCGTCTCTTTCCTCCTTTACAATCACCATATATAGAGAGCAAACCCGACTTCTTCCGTCGCGCGAAAGGCCGTGGGGGGACGGAAGGGAGGGAGGGGAGGCGACGTTTAACTGCGGCACCAAATGCGTATTTATAGAAAAACGTTGCGAGGCGAGAAGGTGGGTAAGATTTCCGACGCAGCTCGACGAGTGTCCCATTCTGATCTCGTCGAAAACCTCCGAGCCGCCCCCAGAGGCACCGGCAAGTCACCAACGCCGCGCGCGTTCGGTGCGAACGCGGGCAAAACGCCGACGGCGTCGACAACAGTTGTGCGCGTTGCTGGTGCTGCTGCACGTTCAAGTTTATACGGCCGCGGCCGCTGGATAAAAAAAATTCACAGCATATCCACGGTGTGAATGATGATGAGTGGGCGAAGCTCCGGAGGGAATCATCGGATCTCCCGCTTAAGGGGACGCTAGCACAAACGCGTCAGAAACGTGCAGTACTCTCTAGTAAGGGGGAGAGGCCACAGCGTCTTACGCAGCCGTTTGCACATGCCGGAACGTGCACCGCGTTTGCCGACGCCATCACATGACTGCTGAGAGAGTAAAGGCGGAGAGGCCGCAGCGTCTTACACCAGCTTCTTACACGGGCCGTAACGCGCTAGCACAAACGCGTTAGAAACGCGCGGTCTTTCGTTAATGTTGGGTATTTATTGTCATCGTGGTGCGTGTGTCCATGTCAGCTTCGTGGCGTAGTGGGCTAGCGCCGCGCGTTGGGAAGCGAGGGGTCCGTGGTTCGATTCCGCGCTACGGACACAACTTTCGGAATGTTTTTTCTCCCGGAAGCGTTCTCCGGAAGCTGGCCTCCGGAACCGGAAGCGGAACCGGAAGCGGAAGTCGGCTTCCGGTTATACTATACATATATATGTATATATGGGTATACATACATATACGGACACACAACGCCAACTGGCTACACACTACTACTACTACGAGGGACGAACGGGTGCCGCTATAAGGAGCTTCGCCCCTAAAAAACACCGCACATCCACGGGGTGAATGATGATGAGTGGGCGAAGGTCCGGAGGGAATCATCGGTAAACCGTGAATCTTCCGCGTAATTCGCCCAGTCTCGCCGCACTAAATCGAACGATTGACTTCCACCAATGACACGCGCCATATGTGACGTCATTCCTATTTTATAACAGCGCCCTTCATTATAATTGCACCATCTCCCGCTTAAGGGGACGCTAGCACAAACGCGTTAGAAGCGTGCAGTACTCTCTAGTAAGGGGGAGAGGCCACAGCGTCTTACGCAGCCGTTTACACATGCCGGAACGTGCACCGCGTTTGCCGACGCCATCACGTGACTGCTGAGAGAGTATAACCCCCGTATTCACAAACGCTCCTCGACTTGACTTGCCACCGCCTTGGGCAGCGCGTTCGAAACGCGCTGCCCAAGGTGGTGGCAAGTCAAGTTCAAGTCGAAGAGCGTTTATGAATACGGGGTTAAGGCGGAGAGGCCACAGCGTCTTACACCAGCTTCTTACACGGGCCGTAACGCGCTAGCACAAACGCGTTAGAAACTCGCAGTCTTTCGTTAATGTTGGGTATTTATTGTCATCGTGGTGCGTGTGTCCATGTGCGCTTCGTGGCGTAGTGGTTAGCGCCGCGCGTTCGGAAGCGAGGGGTCCCTGGTTCGATTCCGCGCTACGGACACAACTTTCGGAATCTTTTTAAAGACGATAGTCTTTCTTGGGGAACTTAAACGCTGAAAATTTGGTCTGTCTGTCTGTCTGTTTGTCTGTCTGTCACCCGATTCAGCCACCCGGCCAAAGTTGGACCACTTGCTTACCGCCCACACTACTTAAACTGGTACGGCTGTTCATACTTGTGAACGTTATCGATCACAAAGTAAATATTACGCACATCTGAGGCGCAACATCACTAGGTAAGTATTAGGTGTGTTCCTTTAATAGAAAATACATAGATACGTAACTCTAAAGACCCTAGTTTCTTTAGCTGCGCTGAAAATGCCATGCTATGCGCGCCGACGAACGACGTTCCCCGACTGCGCACCGACGAGCGCCCTCTGCCATGAAGGAAGGAAACCCTCTGCACAAGCTCATGTTTCCCGATGTATTGCCAGATGGCCTCCATGTCTCACGCAGCGCCTCCTCAATTTTATCAATGCCAGCCTGATGCGGCCGATTCAACATAAAGGAAGCGCTGTCTGAGGCAGGGCAAAACATAAATGGCCGCTTGATGAAATAATGCGGTAAAATGAAATCTGTTCAAACAAACCTTCATGCCAGGACGGAAATGGTACGAGAACAGCATCACGGGTGGCCGCGGATCAGACCAGCACTCATGTAGTACGGCCGGCAGAAGACTATCGTCTTTCGACGACATTTGCAGCGAAGCACGCAGATACGCGGCAAATTTTTTTTTTCTCATAAAAGTAGACGTGGCTACCTACTACGACGACTACTACTACATACTACAGAGGAGGGACAGACCCACACCCTAAGGAGCTTCGCCCCTAAAAAATTCATCGCAACTGCGATGAGCATCGCAACTGCACCCTTCATGACGTCACAACACTCTAATACACACCTCGCTTTGTGAATGTTGGTAAAGATGCTTCTGTCCTTTATTCCACATGTTTGATGCGGGCCCACTATTTCTTTTATTACGCTTTGCAACCTTCTAGCCACTATTTTCATAAAAATTTTGTAATCAACATTTGTCAGACTGATAGGACGATAGGCTGATACCTGCCGAAGTTTGATAGAATCGTTCGTTTTCGGAATAAAAATGGTATGGGAAGTGAGAAATGAAGGAGGCAGAGATTTAAACTCAAAGGCCTCATTGAATAAGCGCCCCAATATCGGAGATATTTCTCGCGTGAAGGTCTTATACAAAGCAGCACTTAGCCCGTCAGGGCCAGGGGACTTCCCGGGATTTAGGTCTTCGATTGCTTTCTCTACCTCTCCTACCGAGATTGAAAGTTGCAATCTGTCCTTTGTTTCGTCATCTAATTGTGGCATGAACGCCAAAAATTCACTTTTGAAGTGGTCGATATCTACCGTACCTAAAGAAGACAGAGCACTGTAATACTCATAAAAGGCTTTCTCAATCTCGTCTTTAGCACTTGTCAAGGCACGATTATATGTTATTTCTGCAATTATATTACCTTGTGCGTAACTTTTTTCCGTCCCTAGTGCGCGCTTTGTAGGCCTTTCTGCCATTACCGTTTTCTCTGCTCTCGCTCTTATAATTGCACCCCGAAATCTTTCCATGTCTAACAACTCCAATTTTTCTTTCGCCGCACGGATATCTTCCTTAAAGGTTCCAGGCGTTAGACACTCTTCTTTGACAAGAGTTTGCAAGTTTGAACGTACCATGCAGTCTCTCGTGAATACGTCCATATAATTGCGATAGCAATTATATGGACGTATTCACGAGAGACTGCATATAATTGAGTGTCCATATAATTGCGATAGCAATTATATGGACACTCCAAAGCAGATTTCTGCCGTCGGCGTCGCCGTCGTCGTTGCCGTGAGGTTCCGTATGACGTCAGTGGAGATGAAATCGTCGCCGCGCGCCGAACGCTGTATGTGCGAGCGAAAGGGCGCGAGGGACGCGCGCTTTCACGGGGAGTGAACGCACAGCGAAGAAAAAACGCGCGTTCTGCGCCGTGCTCCCTTAAGGGCTGCAGAAGTCTCTTTCCTCCTTTACAATTACCATATATGTAGACGCGCCTTCTTCCGACGCGCGAAAGGTCGTGGCGGGGAGGGGGGGGAGGGAAAGGAAGCGACGTTTAGCTGCGGCATCAAGTGCCTATTTATATCAGAGGCTCCGGCAACAGTCACCAACGCCGTACGCATTTTGTGCGAACGCGGGCAAAACGCCGACGGCGTCGACAGCAGTTCCGCGTGTTGCCGGTGCTGCTGCATGTCCAAGGGTATACACCTGATAAAGCTACTATCATTACTCCGTATAGCTCTCTACAAAGTTGCTATTGCAATTGATGCTTCGCCTTTCAGGTGAAACTGCGACAACATTTTTTATCCAGCGGCCGTGATACAGCTGATAAAACTACTACCCTTACTCCGTATAGCTCTCTATACTAATTTGCTATCGCAATTGATGCTTCGCCTTTCGGGTGAAACTGCAACATTTTTCTCCTGCTCACCACAGAGACCGAGTTTCAAAAGAACTCAGAGAAGCGGGATACTTACGAGCTAACAATTGATTATGTGGTTGATACGCACATGTTTTCGTTTACATGCTCAGATCTCAAGAAACAATTATGGCTGACTTGCTGCACTACTATGTATCGATGAGAATGCGCCATTATGCAAAAGAAAAAAATCGAAAAGCGGAGGACAAGACGAAAAAACTAAGGGAGCTATCAAAACTGGTCTGAACGTGCTTCCCAACAAAAGACACAGGAGATTTCGTGTTCATGTACTTTTTTGCGCTCAATTGCACCAACGTAGTGCATTTATTATTGCGATAGCAATTATATGGACACTCCAAAGCGGATTTCTGCCGTCGGCATCGTCGTCGCCGTCGCCGTGAGGTTCCGTATGACGTCAACGGCGATGAAATCGGCGCCGCGCTCCGAACGCTGTATGTGCGAGTGAAAGGGCGCGAGGGATGCGCGCTTTCACGGGGATCGAACGCACGTTGGAGAGCAAACGCGCGTTCTACGCCGTGCTCCCTGAAGGGCTGCGTCTCTTTCCTCCGTTACAATTTTAATTGTACACTGCAACCTGAAAAAGAATTCACTTTCTGCCATAGCGTAATTGTATTCGCAAGCTAATTGCCAATAAAATTATTTTGTTCCTTTTATTTTGTGCAGACGTTTGTTGTGTACATAGAGTTTCTAAATAAAAAACCTAGAGGGAAAAGTGGCGCTAGTGTCTACGGGGGTTCTCCTGAACGTCGCCTCAACTACAGTGTACTGTACCTCAACTACAGTGTACTAGAAGGGGGCAGTGGGCTTACTCTCCGGCGGAGGCTATGCGATGCGGCGGCTCCACGAATGTCACAGATATGAGCTTCTCCGATAGCCCGAGCGGCGGCGCTGGCGTCAGTTTCAATGGAGCGTGGGTGCGACGGCGCAGCTGCCCAGTGCCCGCCCAGTGCCCGATCATATTTGTTGGAGTTGCAGAGCTGCGTTGTTTTTGTTTTTTGTTTATTTTATTTTTATTTTTTTTTTGTGGACGTCTTTTTTTCGCACATAGCCTTCAAGAGATTAGTATGCCTTGCAGTAACTGAGCCATGCCGCGGCATCGACAAAATCACTGTTACGCGCCTGGGTGCCAAACAGGCTATGCTTATGTGAAGGATGGGCCGAAGTTGTCCTTGTTTGGCGTCCCGAAGGATAAAAATAGGCGGGAAGAGTGGGAAAAAAACCTCTACAGAGCTGACAAGCCCCTGGACGACACGAGCGCAGTATGCGAGCTCCATTTCGAGCCACGTTTTGTGCTCATGTCCACCGCAGTTCCTGATCACTGAATTGTCTTTCTTTTTATGGTCTAGTTAGGTCAGTTAGCGAAGGAAACTGCGAGGAAGGTACACTGGGCTCCTTACTGGAAGTTGACTATCTCGAAGCACAGTGGCGCACCGACGGGGGGGGGGGGGATTTGGGGGTTGTAACCCCCCCCCTGAGGCCGAGTTAACCCCCCCCCCCCATTTTGTTTAACCCCTTTTCTTTCCTTGCGCCTTTGAGTACTGCAACTAAGATGTAAGACACGCAGTCGTCTGCACACTCGCAAACTGGCGCAAAAAGCGCATTTTTTGACAATTTCCCGTGAAGAAATTGAAATTAGTGCTGTTTAGATGGTATCGGCAAACTGTCAACCCCCCCCCCCCCCCCCCCCCCCTGGCAGAGATCCTGGGTGCGCTACTGTCGAAGCATCATGTGACCGAAATGAGTGCAGTCACACTGCTGCTAGCGCTACTGCCACAGAGGCCACACAAAACGTGGTGCCCCAGCATTGCACGGGCCTGCGGGTTTCAAACGACCATAACCAGCACGTGGCCAGAAGCGACTCGAGACTCACTTAACACATTGCGGGCTATGTTGCGCGGGAGTATATTGTCATTTCCAGCACAAAATGCCAAGAATGCATAAAGCTGCTTACTATGACGCCACCAGGCGAAAGTTTTCATGCCCGGCTAACAAACTTCTGTGACCGAGGAGGCCTCCTTTATCCCTCCAGTCAGCTGTACGGCTTCGTGAAAAAGCTAGAGGATCTTTTCACGGAATGCTTCTGTCAGAGTGAGCCACACTCTGACAGCGTTATGGACATGCTGGCAGTTGTTAAGAGTAAGCTTCCCCTCGAAGTTGGCTGCAATGTGCACACTCTTAGCCTCACAGCTAAAATAATTAGTTTTTACATTGTCACACGTCTGCATTTTTATGTGGAAGAAATTAACTGTGACAAGGCAGGAAAGCGGCAGAGGACCAAGCTGCTGAAGTTGAACCATTGCTTATGAGTTGAAGTGTATGAAACAATGGCTTACTGTACTTGCAAATAAAAGCTTTGTGTCAGCAACAGCCCTGTTATTTTCATTTTGCTTACCCTTATATAGCTGTACATAAGCACAGGCCTGAGCCTAATTGTCAAGAGAACTAGTTTTCACTTTTTGTTCAGGCCTCCCTCCATTTCTTTATGGAAAACATCAACCTGATTTGACTTAATAAATGTGTGCCAGCGTAATGATGGTGAATAATAAACGCAGAAGGCTACTGTGAAGCAAGGAACAACTAAAGTGCAACAATGAAATATTTAAGCCATATATACAAATTCATTTTGGCTAAGCAAAGGCACAAACCTGGTTAGCATGCCTGATGTGTTTTTTTTTTTTTTTAGCCCAGCTGGGTAGTATGTGCGCACTGTTTTCTGTCTGACAAAATTTTACATTAGGTCGACACGGCATGAAACCGTATATTTGGTCACCGTCCCTTTCATTCAAAATTTTCTTTCATTTTTTTTACGATTGCCCGATAATTCGGAAAATTTGAAGGCCCCTTCCACATAAGCCCAAGAGTAGCCGTCTTCCTTTTCCACAAGGTACTATTATGGCAAATATCATGTGGCCTAAACAAATATAGTGCTTGCTAAAGATATGTAAGGACTGTCAAGTATGCCAAAATTAAAAACAAATAAGAGTGTGAACTGCTTCGAACTGAAACCGTCAGAAACGCAAGGAAAATCAAAGCTTCTGCAAGCAAAGCTTCCATTGAAGTTGCCAGTGGCGCCACCTCTTGAATGCGACGCTGACTGCGTCAGAGCAGCGGCAGAGTAAGCCCACTGCCCCCTTCTAGTACACTGTACCTCAACTAAGCCACCCTACTAGGGTGGCTAGAAGGGGAGGTGTGAATACCGGCGGCGCTTTCCTGCAGGCGCGCGTGACCCCCTTGCGCACCGATGCCACCAGGGGAAATATGGCGCTACCGCTCGCGGCGCGGGAAGCATAGCCGCGCCGGCCTCGCCTCCGTGCCTTCGCCGTCAGTTTTGGTCTCGTCGCCTGTTTTGTGGTGTTTCTCGCGATACATAGCGTGTTGCACAGCGTCGTCGTGGCATTGCCAATTGCCATCCTAGTATTATTCACGAGGCCTTTCACGCTAGCTCAATCTGATCACCACCGCCTTTTTTTTTCCTTAGGTTTATCGTTCGCGACTTTATTAATGGAACTGCAGTCTTGATACCACGTCACATTCCTGCCCTCTCAGAAGATGCCGTGCCCACAGTACTTCCGAACTTGCCAAAATACATTAGAAGGACTCTAACGAAAGAAAGAAAAAGAAGAGATGTCTCACACGCTCCACGGGTCCCAGGTTCGGCACGCAAACCACTCCGGTATAGGCAGTTCCGCCTACTATGACCCTGTATGCCTGGACTACATATTCGACTCTCTGAGTACGAATAAAGTATTATTATTATTATCTTACAAGAGAAGCAGCGCTTGTCTATTGACAAGACGGGGGAATACATGCCCACCGGCAGACGTGGAGGCTGTAAATATACAGCGGGATGGAATGCCCAATCCAGTCGCAGAAGAATTGTTCATTATCGAGCTTAAGCGACCTTTGGAACTGTGGTCACTGCAAAAGTTTAAACAAAACATTGCTCGTTACTGGACTGCAGAGTTTGCATTGAACGAAATGCTGCGCCTGTTGTGTTAACCAAAATGGTAGTGTTCTTCATTGGAGAAGGACTTGCCAGCTGTAGCATCTACTTGGCTGGGCAGCTTCACAACGAAACCTTTGTGGAATCAAAAGAACAAACAGAAGGGACCTTGGGGGCCTTTTATATCTATCAGTCTATCAGAACCATTCTACAAGCTGGTCAATTAATGCCCTTATTGAAAACAAACTCACTCGTTTAATTGCATGCCAAAAGCTGTGGCAAAGTTTATGCAGTTGATCAATTGGTGATGTGCCAAAAATTGGTTGCCTAGAGCATTCTGCTGCCCTGACAGCATCAGTTGTACGTTTTTATTGCGTAACAAGGATTCATTTTTTGCTTAAAGGTGTCATTCAGCAGGGCACTGAGAATAAACTAAAAGCACCGAAATATTGCGTGTTGTAGATCAAATTTTCCCATAGTTGTTTTCCTCACTTAAATAAACTATTTTATGACCAGATCTGTTGCTGTCTGAAATCATAGCAAATTGCTTATTTGAGCGTCGAAAGGACATGCTACACGTCTTCAAGCGCTGGCACAAAGTGGTTTGTACGTCGAGAAGTAATCGGGTAATGACTGCAGTTTACAGGTCGTACGTACGGCACGCATAGGGTGATTACTGCTGACCTCGACGACGACGGTCGCATTTTGAGGGAGTCGAAATGCAAGGCACCTGTGTGCCGTAAGGTGTGAGTGCGCGTTAAAGAACCCGAAGTGGTCGAAATTATTCCAGAGCCCCCAGCCCCTATGATCCTGATCCGGAGGACAAAAAAAAAAAAAAAAAAAAAACGCGTTTGAATCTATCGACGCAATGCGAACTGGGCCCGTAAAATCTCACAGGAGTAGTGATGTGGGCTGATAAAACGTTGATTTCATGGATAAAGACGTATATTCCATGACGCTCGCAGACAACGCGCGATACCCGAGGCTGGCGATGCGCTCATTTCGGTTGCGTGCCTTCCCGCGCCTCGGTCAACAGCGCCGCCCTGCGGCATCGGTGCGCTGAGGGGTCACGCTTGCGCCGCCGGTATTCACACCTCCCCTTCTAGCCACCCTAACCCTACCTCAACCTACATGGGAATGATGGGAAGTACAGGTTTCGGATTGACTTCTGTCTTGAAACTCGTGGCGTTTGCATGCGGCGCAGTAAACGAAGCTGTATTAAAACATTTTCGTGCAAAAATTAATTTTATTTATGTTGTGTTTTATATAATGCATAATACATTGAATAAAGTTTGTATGACTTTGAGATTGAAGCATGGTTTACCACCAGGATATGCATCGTTCTGCCTGATTTAGCGCCATTGAATAATTATTTATTTGCTTTCACAACAGCAATAACAACCGTGCATGTGCTTATATAAAAAATACTCATCAAATATTTGTGGGAATAAAAATTTTGTATTATGAGAAAAGTGTTGCGCCTTTGAGAGAAATGTTACAAGTGTCGTCTGCTACGCCTGCTCGCTGCGAACGCGGGGAAAGTGAACTTTTCTCGCAGACGCACTTGCGTCTGCGCAGACGCACTTGCGAACTCTCTCGCTCTTTCGAAAGGCTGCATCGGCTGTCACGATTGATGAACGTCTTCGAGTACTTTTAAACACATCTGCTGCAGTGCTATCTTGGACGCTTGTGGCCTCTTACGAGCATGCTTCACTATATTTTATGTTGACGTACCGCTTCTTCTGAAGTGCGCGCCAGCAACTGTTATGTCGTGGCTTTGCGCTTACCCGTTTTGCGACAGCAGACTACAGCCAGGAAGCAGCAACCTTTCCTACCACAAGTAAGTTTATGTTCTACGGATTGTAGCAACTGCGCTTGGAGCAAAACTAGCGAAACCAAAACTGACAAAAAATACTTGTAGACTAGTTCACCGGTCAACAGAATACCAATCCGTATCCTGTACTTCCCATCATTCCCATGATAGTTGAACGATCGCAGCGCCACATTGCCCTCTAGTTATAGTAATATGAAACTCTATGGTTGTGTACTTCGGGATGGGTGGGTAAACTTCACGAGAAAATCATGTGAGGGGTGGGGGGGAAAAAGGGAGCAGGACGAGGATGAGCACTTTTGTGCTTCAGCGACCCCTCTATCCCAGCCCACTGCCCGAAGCTGTAGCTCCGGTTGCGAGCTGCGCAGAGCAGCCTCCCATCGCTCCTGGTGTTCTGACCTTTGCCACGGAGGCTTGTTCGGGCAATTTAGAAAGATGCGGTCAACGTCAGCTCTGATGCTAGGACACAAGTGGCAGCGAGGAGAGGTCTCGCCGTGGGTAATAATGGACAGAAGAAAAGGGGTCGTAACTGAGGCCGTTTGAAGTCTGCGCCACTGGTAACTTCTGCGGAGAGATCTATGCGGTGGGGGGTAGTTTAGGCGGGGATTTCTGTAAAACAGGGTGAGATTGTGGTAGCTGAGGAGGCGATCCCCAGCACTGCGAGACGAAGGCGGGTCGCTTTCGCTCCCGTTGACGAGTGCTCGGGCCTGGGTGTTCGCTGTGTGCAGGGACCCAAACGAGCTGAACAATAATTAAACAATTGGTTACGTATCGCGCAACATTGACATTTAGTTACAGCCAGCCGATGATAAATTAACTACGTCCATAAACCCAATACTACCCACAATGACGTGAAAACCAAATATTGTTTTTTTTAATCGTCGCCGCACATACGGCGCGCGGCGACGATTTTATCGCCCTTGGACTTTATACGGAACCGCACGGCGACGACGACGGCAGAAATCCACCCGCCGTGGTTGCTCAGTGGCTATGGTGTTGGGCTGCTGAGCACGAGGTCGCGGGATCGAATCCCGGCCACGGCGGCCGCATTTCGATGGGGGCGAAATGCGAAAACACCCGTGTACTTAGATTTAGGTGCACGTTAAAGAACCCCAGGAGGTCTAAATTTCCGGAGTCCCCCACTACGGCGTGCCTCATAATCAGAACTGGTTTTGGCACGTAAAACCCCATAATTTAATTTAATTTTTTTAACGGCAGAAATCCGCTTGAAGTGTCCATATAATCGCAATAAAAGTAAAGTAAGCGCAGTAAAATACTGTAAGTACGACAGGTACAGTGGGCGTTTGGATCAACGGCCTCTCATCGCTCCACTGAATGCACCAGTCTTCGAAAACGCATCATTGAGACGACCCGCCCTATCGGAGAAGACATCGTCAATCGATAGGGCGTCTCCGTTAAGCGTAGATGGCATCGACCTCGTCGGGGCGAAGTGCGTTTCACAAGTCAATGACGGCTATACACGTGAAAAAACATGTGTGACCAGGCTATACCTACTCACATAGCAATAGCTTGTTCGCTGCATCTTTGCGCTAGAAAACTTAAATACGCGCAAAGACGCGTAATGCTTTTTTTTTTTTTTCGAAGCTTTCGTCGCTCTGCCCCCTCAAACGAGTGTTGCATTTCCTGCTGCTAGTGCATAGGCCGCTGTGTCTTCCACTGTGTGCGAGCGTGCAGCCGTCATTTGCCTTCACGTCAACAGATTCAGAATTGTACTGAATGTTTCACCGCAGAGCATAGATATGGCATGTGTACGCAGTTGTAAGT